>NC_052512.1:43776638-43829954 GCF_014356525.2 Nilaparvata lugens
GTGAGTGTTAACTGAAGCCGATAGTCCTAGTAGTTGTTTTTGGTGAAGCTATGTGACGCTGGTAGTCTCTCATACTGTGCCCTTCTTACACTCTTACACTCCCAACAACACACTGATAATAGACAGTAGTCGAGTAGTATTTGAAACATAACGGTCCTTGACCAATGCATATCACCATAAATGATACAGTATAAACACAATATGATACAGTATCACCTCAACTAGATACACAACACCATAGTTTGATACAAAACTTCCAAACTTTGAATGAATTCTAGAAACCATGGCATATCTTCTTGTGCTATCTTTTCTCTATGCTATCACCAAAAATGATACAGTATCACCACAATATGATACAGTATCATCTCAACTTGATACACAACACCATAAATCGATACAAAACTACTAAACTTTGAATGAATTCTACAAACCATGGCATATCTTTCTGTGCTATCTTTTCTGTATGGTATCACCACAATATGATACAGTATCACCACACATGATACAATATCAACAAAATATGATACAGTATCATCTTAACTTGAAACACAACACCATAATTTGATACAAAACTTGCAAACTTTGAATAAATTATTCAAACCATCGCATATCTTCTTCTATCTTTTCTCTATGCTATCACCATTAATGATACAGTATCACCACAATATGATACAGTATCAGCTCAAATGATACAGTATCATCTCAACTTGAAACAAAACACCATCATTTGATACAAAACTTCCAAACTTTGAATGAATTCTAGAAACCATGGCATATCTTCTTGTGCTATCTTTTCTATGGTATCACCATAAATGATACAGTATAAACACAATATGATATAGTATCATCTCAACTTGATACACAACACCATAATTTGATACAAAACTTCTAAACTTTGAATGAATTCTAGAAACCATGGCATATCTTCTTGTGCTATATTTCCTCTATACTAAAGCTGATAGCTGATAAAAGGATATCTCTGAATAGAAATAAAGCAAACCGCTATTAGAAAAGATCTTTAATTGAGGCAATCAGTCTAATGTCTTAGATTTAAAGGAATTCCGTTCGCATTAATTTTATTGTCGAGTGTCAATTGTTATATCCTTTACTTTCATTTCTTCCTAATGTTCCGTTCTTATTTCTCTTGTTTCTCTCTCTCTCACTCTCTCTCTCTCTCTCTCTCTCTCTCTCTCTCTCTCTCTCTCTCTGAGAATATCCTCTCTGAGAATGGACTTCTTAAGGTCCAAACTTGACCGTTTCATGTGAAAACATTACAATAGTACCTTAACTTTTGCAATTTTCATCATTTTTCTTGCTCAATATTATTGTAGAACTCATTAGTTTAATATGATTCACCATGTCATTTAATTGTATGATACGTGAATAAATAAATTGAAATTGAAAAAACAACCATGAATAAATATTTTTGCTTTGACACTTCTCATGATTATTAATTTTTCGCCCCACCTGGATGTAATGAGCTGGTTTTCGTGCGTCATATGGAGGCCGAAAATTATTGTTTTCTGACCAGGCCGGTAAAAGTTTTACGGCCCTAGCTAGGGCTGTAAAATAACCTTGAAGTCAGCTGATTCTGATTTGATGTGAACGTGTTTACAAAATGGTTTATGAAACGGAATCAGTTTATGCTTCTAGAATTTAATAAGTATTCTGCAATAAGATATTATCATTTTATTGGGAAAAAATACAGATAAGATATATATTATAACTATTCAAATTCGATTTTCAGAGTAGGATAGAACTTCTAACCTAAACTCCCGAAGTCGACAACAAGCATTGTTGACGTTGACATTCAGATTGGCCAAATTTCAAGTGTGCTAAAACAGCTGATCAAAAAACTTTTCATTATATGTGTTTATTATTCAAGAATCAAAGCATTTATAATAATATCATCTTATTGTCATTTGGAAGAATAAAAAGTATAAACTCAACCTCTTACATAATTGAACATAATCTTTTAGGTTTTTTTAGACAAATCAGAATAAAAAATAAAAATACTTGGGCAATTTCCTGATATTCCTGATAACTCTTATCTAATCTCTAGGGAAAGATATTTTGAATATTTTTTCGGCAGAATGGACACTGAATGGCCAATTTATGTAGGTGAATATAGTGAAGTCCAAGTTATAATGGCAGTGCAGAAAGATAGCAGAACAATGTTGCCGAACCTCTGTCTTGGCAATGCCTTCTATAGACGGTAGCTGATACAGGTTTATTGATGTAATATTAACTGTTCATTCTTATTTAAAACAATCAATCATATTTTATTATGCAAGAAATTATATTTTTCAATTATTCCATAATTGAGAAGAAATATTTTGTTTAATCAATTATTAATCCTACAATGTTGAAAGACGATCTGGCGACAGAGCAAAGCGAGAAAGAGATAGCACTATCCGCTTTGTTGAATGATAGACTAGGATAGCAATACCATTGCCAATCAAACACTGTCATTATAACGTGGACCTCACTATGGTTGTAGCATAGGGACACAATAGCATAAGTAGATATTCCCATGGTATAGGGCATTTATGTCGCAACTTTTACTGTTATCTCAAGCCGATTACTGTCGATTATTGTCGATTTTTACTGTTTTGTTGGGGTAAGAGTGTATGAACGGCACAATATTGATTGATTGATTGAGTACTTTATTTATGTAGATTACAATATATACTAGCTTATACACTTATATAAAATAGCTTACAATACAGCAAAATTATAGATGAATTTACATAATATAGACTAAGAAAATAATTATTGAACTGTATATGATATGAAAAAGCAATTTGTAATATAATAACTATAGATAATAATCATATTGTTATGCATCTACATAAATTGGCGGAGCTTTGGACATATCAATGTCCATTCTTCGGAAAGAATATTAAAAATATCCTCCCCACTAACTCTCAACCAAAACCAATCAAACCAATCAATATGAGAGACTACCAGCGTAATAAAGCTTCACAGGAAAGAACTACGTGGACTATCAGCTTGAGATAACAGTAAAAGTTGCGACATAAACGCCCTGTTCCATGGGATATCTACTTACGCTATTGTTTCTCTACGGTAGGAGGTTGGATTTTGTTTTGGGTTTCAACTACATGAATAAAGGAATCTGAATGTGGATCTCTCTGTCTCTCTCTCTCACCCTCTCTCTCTTAATCTGGGTCACTAGGCTATCCGAAGCTGCTTTTTATCCCTTTATCCGTTTTTACTTTTTCGTAAATCCTTTCTACAATTCTCTCCATCGTACTGAGTAAATTTCCTTTCGTCAAAGTCTTCTTACCAATGTATGTATGTTTTCATCCTATTATACTAGTAGTTCTGTGAACAGTAGATCTCACGCAGTATTCTCATCCACAAGTACCTGATTGAAACAATAGACCTTATGGAAATACAGCAATAGACTGGCTTCTCCACACATCTGTGTAATCACTTGTCAGCTGATTTATTATGAATAATTCTATAGCCTGATTTTTACTCTAATATTGGCGTATGAAGGAGGCTCCTTTTTCCCTTTTATATTATCCTTGAAATGCAAAATTTCCAAAAACCTTGTATACGTCGACGCGCAGTTTAAAAAGGAACATACCTGTCAAATTTCATGAAAATCTATTACCGCGTTTCGCCGTAAATGCGCAACATTTAAACATTAAGAGAAATGCCAAACCATCGACTTGAATCTTAGACCTCACTTCGCTCGGTCAATTAAGCGAGTAATTCCAGTATATGGTTATATGTTTATCTGGTTATGTATATTCAACGGATCTCCAAAACGGCTCTAACGATTTTCACAAAATTTGGAACATAGTAGGTTTATGATATAAACATTCGATTGCACTAGGTCTCATCCCTGGGAAAACTCGCTGAAGGACATGAAAAGGATAACAATTATTCACCATTGGAAAAACAGATGGTATTTTCGTCGTCTGTCGATAACAGAAGATGTGGAGACATAATTATGTTCAGCTGTTCAACTATTTGCAGTCAATCAGCTTAATCTCACGATAAATATTAATTGACCGTGCGAAGTGAGGTCTAAGATTCAAGTCTACGGTTTGGCATTTCTCAATTTGTTTAAATATTTATATGTTGCGCATTTACGGCGAAACGTGGTAATAGATTTTCATGAAATTTGACAGGTATGTTCCTTTTTTAATTGCGCGTCGACGTATATACAAGGTTTTTAGAAATTTTGCATTTCAAGGATAATATAAAAGGAAAAAGGAGCCTCCTTCATACGCCAATATTATAGTACAAATCAGAATATAGAATTATTCATCATAAATCAGCTGACAAGTGATTACACAGATGTGTGGAGAAGCCAGTCTATTGCTGTATTTCCATAAGGTCTATAGTTTCAATCAGGTACTTGTGGATGAGAATACTGCGTGAGGTCTACTGTTCACAGAACTACTAGTATAAAAGGAAAAAGGAGCCACCTTCATACGCCAATATTATAGTACAAATCAGAATATAGAATTATTCATCATAAATCAGCTGACAAGTGATTACACAGATGTGTGGAGAAGCCAGTCTATTGATGTATTTCCATAAGGTCTATAGTTTCAATCAGGTACTTGTGGATGAGAATACTGCGTGAGGTCTACTGTTCACAGAACTACTAGTATTATTTCATATAACGGCAAAGTAGCAGTTGGCATGTGGAGAGACAGATGATGTCTCCAATATGATGAGAAGCGGAAAAAGTGGTTCAGACATCAGACATCAATTCTCACACATCACGTATCACATGACAAAAACCGATAAAATGGGGTGAAGAAGGAGGAGGAGGTGGAGTAGGAGGAGGAGGAGGAGGAGAAGAAGAAAAGGAAGGAGATAAGAAAAGAAAAGGCAGGAGAAAAAGAAGAAGAAGTCAGGTGGAGGAGTAGTGAAAGAGAAAGAAGAAGTAGTAAAGAAAAAGACAGGTGGAGAAGAAGAGAAGGATGTAGAAGAAGAGAAGAAGAAGGAGGGGGAGGCGAAGAGTAGGGGAAGGGGGAGGAGTCAGAAGACGAAGCTGCAGGAGAAGAACAACAACAAGAAGACGAAGTGATGGCGAAGAAAAAGAATTAGAAGAAGATGACAGGTGGAGTAGAAAAAGATTGATTGATTGATTGATTGATTGAGTACTTTAATTATGTAGATTACAATATATACTGGATATACACTTATATACAATAGCTTACAATACAGCAAAATTATAGATGAATTTACATAATATAGACTAGGAAAATAACTATAGAACTGTATATGATATGAAAAAGCAATTTGTAATATAATAACTATAGATAATAATCATATTGTTATGCATCTACATAAATTGGCGGAGCTTTGGACATATCAATGTCCATTCTTTGGGAAGAATAATAAAAATATCCTCCCCACTAACTCTCTACCAAAACGTTAATTTCGTTATTTAAACTAAGGATTTATTTATTAATGGAAATATTGTAAAAGTTTTAATCAATATGAATATTGAAGAGAAAAAAAAACAGAAAATTGATAAAGTAGGAGAAGACAAAGAGGAAGAAGAAGAAGGAGAAGATGAAGAAGAAGAAGAAGAAGAAGTAGAAGAAGAAGTAGAAAAAATGAAGAAGAAGAAGAAAAAGAGGTTGAAGAAGAAGAAGAAGAAGAGGAAGAAGAAGAAGAAGAAGAAGAACAACAACAACAACGAGATGGAGGAGGGAGAATAAGAACTAGGAGGTTGAGGACAGGGTGGGGAAGAAGAAGAAGAAGAAGAATTATAAATTGAACAGGTATGATTCATAGAAATGTTTATGATGATGATGATGATGATGATGATTATTATTGTAGGCCTATATCATGTGACCAGAAAAGTCAAGTGAAAGAATTTCATTGCAGGGGAGGGGTTGGGGGGGCGGTTAAGGGGTTCAAATGTGACGGACAAGCATTTAAAATTGGAGCACAACGAATTCATTGTTTTGTTTCTCATGCAGCGAGGATCGAATTGCATCGATCACACGTCATTCGATACATCGATATATTTATGTATCGATACATCGACATATCGACACACGTCGAGTTCTTTTTGAGGCCTAACTGTATCCGTATCTAAATGTATTACAACTGTATATAGTGAGGTCCACGTTATAATGGCAGTATATGATTGACATGAGTGTTGCTATCCTTGTCTATCATCACACAAAGCAAATATAGCTATCCTTTTCTACCTTGATAACGTTGCCAGATCGTGATTTAACGATTTTGGTAATATAATTAATCAACTGAACATTCCATCTTCATAATAGAAAAATATTATTAGATCATTGGAAATAGTTATTTGTGCAACTAGTGCGCAAAGTGACAGTTTGCTGCACTGAAAGAAACGTTTACACATGAGCCGTAGGCGAGGGCGGAATGGTTTGTTGAGTGCAGCAAACGAACTTTGCGCACGTATTTCACCATAAATTTTTTCTACAGTTACCAATGAATATGAAAAGTGGTTGATTGTGGGTAAAATGATGGCTGAAATCCATCAAATGTTTGTTTGTATAATTTTGTTATTAATAACAACTTTAATTTATTTTAAACTTGATAATCCGAATGAAGATTAATTATCGGTAATTTATTCAAATTAATTTGAAAATTTGGATAGTTTTGAGTAAATCTTAATTTCTGAATAATTTTTCAACCGATCAATTTATGGATGAAAAAATATTACTCGAAATAATGAATAATTAATAATATTCAAAATGTATAATTTAATGAGTTCTCATTTTTATTCATTAGAAAATCAGAAAAACTATAAGTAGAACAAATTCGAATTCAAAATACACGCCAACAATGTCAACAGCTGATTGGGATGGCTGCAAGATAATACGCAAAGTATCAAGAGTACGCAAAGTAATACTAGTAAAGTAAGTAATAAAGAGCGGAAAAGTGATTTTTTGCGTTCTGTAATCAGTGCAGGAATGGTCACTTTTCAAGGTAACTGTAGGAAAATATACTTTTCCTACAGTTACGTTGAAAAGTGGCCATTGCTGCACTGATTACAGAACACAAAGAATCACTTTTCCGCTCTAGTGCGGGAAAAATTTTTCTGCACTCCAGATTTGCAACATGGCAACGCAAAATACTTAGTAGGTTATATGGAGCAACAGTGCAGCAAAATCAAAATGAAGTTGGTAACAGTGACTGCTGTGGCTGCTATAGTGAGCAGAGGTGCAACCAAGCACAACGCGCCAATTATTATTCATTATATATTATAACCAAGGACAACGAGGACTTTAGGATTTTAGGATTAAGGTTTTTATCAATAATAAAATTACACAGAAAAACATTTGATGCATTTCAGGCAATTTTACACATAATTACCCACTTTTCATATTCAATGGTAACTGTAGGAAAAACTTAATGTGAAATACGTGCGCAAAGTTCCTCTGCTGCACTCAACAAACCATTCCTTACTCGCCTACGGCTCGGGCGTAAACGTTTCTTTCGGTGCAGCAAACTGTCACTTTGCGCACTAGTTGCACAAATAACTATTCCTGACTATTGGAATATTATGAATTATTTAGAACAAGTATGAACAGTTAATATTACATCAGATACACTCGTATCAGGTATCCTCTATAAAAGGCAATGACAAGGCAAAGAATCAGTAACGCTGTTCTCCTAACCTTTTCCACTGGAATTCTATCAAGAATTTGCAGTAGTGACCGAATTACTATAGGATTTGAAGTGATAATTTTTTAATAATCAATTTTTTCTCCATCCCTCCTCTTCTTCTTATTCTTCTCTTCCTCATCATCGCAGCAGTAATGATACAGTATCAACACAATATAATACAGTATCATCTCAACTTGATACACAACACCATAATTTGATACAAAATTTCCAAACTTTGAATGAATTCTACAAACCATGGCATACCTTCTTGTGCTATCCTTCCTCCATGGTAAACTATAAATGATACAGTATCATCACAATATGATACAGAATCACTACAATATGATACACAACACCATAATTTGATACAAAACTTCCAAATATTGAATGAATTCTACATACCAGAGCATATCTTCTTGTGCTATCTTTCCTTCATTGTGTCACTATAAATGATACAGTATAACCACATATGATACTGTATCACCACACATGACACAGTATCACCACAATATGATACAATATCATCTCAACTTGATACACAACACCATAATTAGATAAAAAACTTCCAAACTTTGAATGAATTCTACAAACCATGGCATATCTTCTTGTGCTATCTTCCCTCTGTGGTACCACTATGAATGATACAGTATCACTGCAATATGATACAGTATCATGTCAACTTGATACACAACACCATAATTTGATACAAAACTTCCAAACCTTGAATGAACTCTACAAACCAGAACATTTCTTCTTATGCTATCTTTCCTCCATTGTTGCAATATAAATGAAACAGTATCAATCACCGCATATGATACAGTATCACCACATATGTTACAGTATCACCGCAATATGATACAGTATCATCTCAACTTGATACACAACACCATAATTACATAAAAAACTTCCAAACTTTGAATGAATTCTACAAACCATGGCATATATTTTGTGCTATCTTCCCTCTGTGTTACCACTATGAATGATACAGTATCACTGCAATATGATACAGTATCATCTCAACTTGATACACAACACCATAATTTGATACAAATCTTCCAAACCTTGAATGAATTCTACAAACCAGAACATTTCTTCTTATGCTATCTTTCCTCCATTGTTGCCATTGTTGTAAATGATACAGTATCAATCACCGCATATGATACAGTATCACCACACATGACACAGTATCACCACAATATGATACAATATCATCTCAACTTGATACACAACACCATAATTTGATACAAAACCTCCAAACTTTGAATCAATTCTACAAACCATGTCATAACTTCTTGTGCTATCCTTCCTCCATGGTAAACTATAAATGATACCGTATCATCACAATATGATACAGTATCAACACAATATGATACAGTATCATATCAACTTGATACACTACACCATAATTTGATACAAAAAATCCAAACTTCGAATGAACTCTATAAACCATGGCATATATCTTCTTATGCTATATTTTCTCTATAGTATCACTACACATGATTACAGTATCATCAGACATGATACAGTATCACCTCAATATGATACAGTATCATCTCAAGTTGATACACAACACCATAATATGATACAAACCTTCCCAAATTTGAATGATATCTACAAACCATGGCATATTTTCTTGTGCTATCCTTCCTCAATGGTTAACTATAAATGATACATTATCACCACATATGATACAGTATCAACACAATATGATACAGTATAATCTAAACTTGATACACAACAACATAATTTGATACAAAACTTCCAAACTTTGAATCAATTCTACAAACCATGGCATATCTTCTTGTGCCATCTCTTCTCTATATAGTATCACTAGACTTGATAATCGTATCATCACAATATGATACAGTATCATCTCAACTTGATACACAGCACCATAATTTGATACAAAACTTCCAAAATTTGAATGAATTTTACAAACCATGGCATATCTTCTTGTGCTATCGTCCCTCTGTGGTATCACTATAAATGATACAGTATCACCACATATGATACAGTATCACCACAATTTGATACAGTATCATCTCAATTTGATACACAACACCATATATTGATACAAAACTTCCAAAATTTGAATGAATTCTACAAACCAGAGCATATTATCTTCTTCTGCTATCTATTCTCCATTGTGTCACTATAAATGATACAGTATCACCACATATGATACAGTATCATCACAATATGATACAGTATCATCTCAATTTGATACACAACACCATAATTTGATACAAAACTTCCAAAATTTGAATGAATTCTACAAACCAGAGCATATTATCTTCTTGTGCTATCTATTCTCCATTGTGTCACTATAAACGATACAGTATCACCACATATGATACAGTATCACCACAATATGATACAGTATCATCTCAATTTGATACATAACACCATAATTTGATACAAAACTTCCAAAATTTGAATGAACTCTACAAACCATGGCAAATATCTTCTTATGCTATCTCTTCTCTATAGTATTAGTCTGTAGGCAACAAGATGATGTAAAACGTAAAATAAATGTGGAAAATCGCAGAGCAGTAATGATTTGCCAATTTCGAGAGGTGAGTCATTTTTGAGTCACGTATGAAAACACATAATGGGTCACGTCTGAAATGATGATGGAGCATACTTTGATGCAAGCAGCCAGATGCCATCATGCATGAGCCGACGTGACCAGATGGGAGATGATAACAACGTAAAGATTTAGCATGATGCTGGATGAGAGAGAGAGAGAGAGAGAGAGGCAGATAAAGGAGAGGAAGAGGTAGATGAAGAAGAAAAAGTAAAAGACTGAAGTTGACTAAGGAGAAGAAGAAGAAGAAGAGTTGAGAACGAGTTGAGGAAGACGACGACGAAGAAAAAAGAAGAAGGAGAAAAAGTAGGAGACAGTTGATGGAGAAGAAGAAGGAAAGGAAGAAGATGAAGAAGAAGAAGAAGACGAGAGATGTAGTTGAGGAAGTAGAAGATATAGAAGACGACGAAGAAAGAAGAAGAAAGAAGGAGAAACAGTAGAAGACGGAAGAAGGAGTTGAAGAAGAAGAACAAGGAGAAAAAGAAAAGGAAGGAGTAGGTTGAGGGAAAAATAGGAAGGTGGTGAAGAAGAAGACAGTAGAGGAAGTACAGGTATAAAAAGAAAAGAAGAAAAAGGAGAAGAAGAAGAAGAAGAAGAAGAAAAGAAGGAGGAGGAGAAGAAGAAGAAGAAGAAGAAGGAGGAGAAGAAGAAGAAGAAGAAGAAGAAGAAGAAGAAGAAGAAGAAGAAGAAGAAGAAAGAAGATCAGGAACTGAGAGCACTCTAATTCCTTCACGTAGAGAAGTTGCAGACAAATCATTTTCCACTACAGTTACAACTGTGATTGCACTCTCTCACTCTCTCTTTCTCACTCTCTCTCACTCTCTCTTCTTCTTCTTCTCATTCTTTTCTTCTACTTCTCTTTTTGTGATATCCTTGTTCTTCTTCTCCTTCTTCTTCTTCTTCTTCTTCTTCGTGGTTGTTTCTCATCGATGTATAAAAATTTTTCAATCTCATTAATAAATGTTACGATTTCATGAGAACACATTTTTTTTTCTCCCACACAATATTAAAATAATAAAGTTATAACTGCCCTGTGAAACCCTTAAGCACCGTTGAGCTGAAAATTATTATTATTATTTGTATGTTTATACTGCACTAGCCGTCAGGCTCGCTTCGCTCGCCATATGCATCAAACCAGGAGGCTCCGTCCTCTGGACCCCCGGCTGGATCGTCCAAGAATGAGATCAGCAGGCTCGCTTCGCTCGCCTGCATTTTTCATTTGGGCATTTTTATCATATGCTAGGACGATCCAGTCGGGGGTCCAGACTAAACGGATATGGCGAGCGAAGCGAGCCTGACGGCTAGTAATATAATATTCCCAGGAATAGCTCTGATTAGTAGCAGTGCCCAATCAATTTTTCCGCGATAAATGCTTTTCAATCTTCAACTTGGTGCAAACCTAACAAAGTCAACTCAACTTAATGCCAACCTGACAAAATTATTAATTTAGTTACCAGTTAACAACTGTTTCGAAGAGGTACTCTCTCTACATTATAGTTCAATATAACATATGGTATGGACATTTTTCAATTATAATAAGAGAATAAAGAATATACATGCTAAAAGACGAACTTTAAACCCTTAAAAACAACCCTTAAAGTTAAAATATTGCCAAAAGATTTCTTAGTGCGCCTCTAAAGGGCCAACTGAACATACCTACCAAATTTGAACGTTTTTGGTCCGGTAGATTTTTAGTTCTGCGAGTGAGTGAGTGAGTGAGTCAGTCAGTCAGTCAGTGAGTGAGTGCCATTTCGCTTTTATATACATAGATTCATATATATATTTTTATATATATATATACTTTTTTTACTTTCAATTCCAAACAATGTTTAAGTACCTATCATAATTCAGTTACTTCGAACCAGTGTATTTTAACTGTCTGATTTAGTTCGACACGGACAAGTCATCCACGTAGGGAGTATATTCTTTATTTACTATTGTTACACTATTATTTTGAAATATGTCTTTTTGATGAATAAATTTGAAAAAAATGTAACTGATTATCTTAAAACTAGCGCTATATCTCTTTCAACAATGTAGAATTGATAATTAATTAACAAGATATTTCATCTTAGTTATGAAAATTCATTATGAAATTAAAGAGAAATATAATTTTCCTTCAGTTACGTTGAAAAGTGGCCATTGCTGCACTGATTACAGAACGCAAAGAATCACTTTTCCGCTCTAGTGCGGGAAAAATTTTTCTGCACTCCAGATTTGCAACATGGCACGCAAAATACTTAGTAGTTATATGGAGCAACAGTGCAGCAAAATCAAATGAAGTTGGTAACAGTGACTGCTGTGGCTGCTATAGTGAGCAGAGGTGCAACCAAGCACAACGCGCTAATTATTATTCATTATATTATAACGAGGACAGCAACAGCACAGTGCCACCACAGCACACACCACACAGCCGCCCCCCGCCATTCAAACACTACTAAGTTATTTGATGGATTTCAGGCAATTTTACCCATAATTACCCACTTTTCATATTCAATGGTAACTATAGGAAAAACTTAATGTGAAATACGTGCGCAAAGTTCCTCTGCTGCACTCAAGAAACCATTCCGCCCTCGCATACGGCTCGGGCGTAAACGTTTCTTTTGGTGCAGCAAACTGTCACTTTGCGCACTAGTTGCACAAATAACTATTATTGCTTAATAAAATGTAATTGATTATTTCAAACGAGAATGAACAGTTACTATTACATCAATAAACCTGTATCAGCTACCGTCCATGTAAGGCAATGACAAGACAGAGGATCGGCAACGTTGTTCTCCTATCTTTCTCCACTGCCATCATATCGTGGACCTCACCATAGTTGAATTGAAGCTTGTGTATGGTGGGGTTCACGTTATAATGGCAGTGGAGAAAGATAGCAGAACAACGTTGCCGATCCTCTGTCTTGTCAATGCCTTCTATAGACGGTAGCTGATACAGGTCTATTGATGTAATATCAACTGTTCATTCTCGTTTAAAATCATCAATAATTATCCTATTATATTAAGCGTGCAATTTCAGTATTTTTATATCCGGTTATTAATATTCAACGGATCTTGAAAACGGCTCAAACGTTTTTAACGAAATTTGGAACATGGTTTATGATATGAAAATTCGATTGCACTAGGTCTCATCCTTGGGAAAACTCGCTGAACGACATTAAAAGGATGATTCCACAGCTGTGGGTAGTAAAGTGAGTGAGCGAGTGATTCTGTGGAAAATCAAAATATCGCATCCCCGAAATTCATAAGCTGACGTACAGCCAGCTGTGAAATATTAACACGATCATTTTGGAGAATTTGTGTTCTGTTTATCAATAAACTAGTTTGCGAACTTCGCCAAAAAGTCAATGTATCTCATATCACACTTGACTTCTTTTGGTGAATCATGAAATTTATTTATTTACAATCAATATTTTCATTTACATCTCAATATGGACTTCCTATGTGCTTAAAACTACCATTTTTAATATCAGTAAACAATTTTATCACAGAGTGACGTGTTTATTACAGCTGGTAAGTTTAGATGCTAGATCATATTATGAATCATGATGATCTTCCCGTTCTACGTTAGCCGCTCGGCCGACAATTTCGAAAACATAGGTCTGTAAAATGGATTAATATATAATAATTATTAGCCCCCTATTAAAATTTCTGGTCAGAAACCATCCCTAAGAAATTGTCAAAAAACCACTGACTTATTGATAATTAGAAAGACCGGTTTCGGTTATTACACCATTGTCAATCTCTGATAAACTAAAACTAAATACAAGAGCAGCAGAATTTATACTAGTAAGCGAGTACTGCTATTGGTCGAGGGCATGAACGCCTGCCATTGGCCTAGCTAGACAGTCTCCTCCCCCTCAACGGTGTGACAAAATGGCGGCTTAAGCAACAGAATCGCCATGATAATAAAATTTACTTTGAGTACAAAATAAGAACCAAGAAAACAAGTGTGAAAGATAATAAAACAAATATGTAAATGGAAAAACTATTGACTAATGTATGCTTACAATTTTATGATAAAACCAAATTCGTAGTGTTGTATTGGTTGAAATGAATCTGGTCATTTAAACTATACTGGGAATTTTCCTTAATCCTACATTTGTTGTCTAGGAAATCCCACTCAGCCTTGTGCAGTTTGCTTGCCATTTGTATGTGGAGAATATAAATGTAGAAAGATAAGCTATCCCTTATTTTATACCAGTGACTGATCTTCTTAATCCAAAATTTCACCGTTGAGGGGGAGGAGACTGTCTAGCTAGGCCAATGGCAGGCGTTCATGCCCTCGACCAATAGCAGTACTCGCCTACTAGTATAAATTCGTCTGCTCTTGTATTTAGTTTTAGTTTATCAGAGATTGACAATGGTGTAATAACCGAAACCGGTCTTTTTAATTTTTTTTTTCAATTTCAATTTCAATTTATTTTCCTTTACACACATACATAAAATACAGGTAATATTAAATTACAACAAGAATAAACAACTAGCAAAAATAGTACAAAAAAAAACAAAAATGTCCGTACAAGATGCTAATTCAGAATTTGGTGTAAAGGGGTGGGATTGAAGCTCTTCCAACTATGGTTACCCATGTACTAGGAAGGCTTTCAATCCTTGAGAGGGAAAATAAAGGATTAGGAAAAAAGGTGAGGTGGGATGATAGGATAGTTAATTTAATAAAGAAAAATAAATAAAAAGGTCCACACTAGATTGGTAAGTGAGCACACAAAAACACTAAGTTCCAATCAATATCAGTGTCAATAAATCAATAAATCAGTATAAGTATCAATAAGTATCAGTAATAAGTATCAATAAATCAGTGTTTTTTTGACAATTTCTTAGTCTTTTTCATTCAATATGAATAATTACCACAATATCAACTTCTCAACTACACAAAAAGAGAAACCATTCCCAATATTCACTCAACATATTCCCAAAGTTTCATGCCGTTCTGTCAAGTAGTTTTCAGGTCTATAGGAAACAAACAAACTAACAAACAAACAGACATTCATTTTTATTTATAGAAAAACAAAATAAAAATAACGAGCGAAGCTCAGTGCCCCGATATTATTTTACTAGAAGTTCTGTGAACAGTGGACCTCACGCAGTATTCTCATCCACAAGTACCTGATTGAAACTATAGACCTTATGGGAATACAGCAATAGACTGGCTTCTCCTCACATCTGTGTAATCACTTGTCAGCTGATTTATGATGAATAATTCTATAGTCTGATTTTTACTCTAATATTGGCGTATGAAGGAGGCTCCTTTTTCCTTTTATATTATCCTTGAAATGCAAAATTTCCAAAAACCTTGTATATACGTCGACGCCCAATTAAAAAAGGAACATACCTGTCAAATTTCATGAAAATCTATTACCGCGTTTCGCCGTAAATGCGCAACATTTAAACATTAAGAGAAATGCCAAACCGTCGACTTGAATCTTAGACCTCACTTCGCTCGGTCAATTAAGCAAGAAACTATAATTTTCAATAATTTCATAATGAATTTTCATAACTAAGGTGAAATATTTTGTTAATTAATTATTATTTCTACATTGTTAAAAGACAATCTGGCAACTGAGCAAAGCGAGAAAGAGATAGAGCTATCCGCTTTGTTGAATGATAGACAAGGATAGCAACAACATTGCTAATCAAATACTGCCATTATAACGTGGACCTCACTATAGGAAGATGATACAAAGATCACCACATATGATACAGTATCAACACAATATGATACAGTATCATCTGAGCTTGATACACAACACCATAATTTGACACAAAACTTCCAGACTTTGGTAACAGTGGAGAGCTAGAAAAGGATAGCGCTTTCCGCTTTGTTGAATGATAAACAAGGATAGCTAATCAAACACTGCCATTATAACGTGGACCCCACTGTAGTTGAATTAAAGCTTGTCTAGTAGAAGAAGTCAGGAAGCTTCAGTGAGAAGTAAGAGAGATAGAATGATTATTATAATTACTGTAGATTTTGACAGGAGAAACCCGGATTTTAATCCCCACTTAAAACTTGACCACGATTACATAGTGTGGTAGCATTATAATAATAGAACCTGCTAACTAAAGTTAAGCATGTAAATCCGGTGCCTAGAACTTCAATTAAATGATCTAATTCGTACGGTTGCTTTTCCCCATTATCACTCGGTTCTTCTTCTTATTTCTCTTCTTTTCCTGTCAACTTGTTCTTCTTCTTCTTTTCCTTCTTTTTCTTCTTCTTCTTCTCTGTTTCGTCGTCTTCTACTTCTTCTTCTTCTTCTTCTTCCCTTCCCTACTACCATAGGTGAGGAAAGTATTGCTTTCCTAAAAAAATTAAGGTACCCTAATCTCCAAATTTCTATACGTTTCAAGGTCCCCTGAGTCCAAAAACATGATTTTTGGGTATTGGTCTGTGTGTGTGTGAGTGTGTGTGTGTGTGTGTGTGTGTGTGTGTGTGTGTGTGTTGTGTGTGTGTGTGTGTGTGTGTGTGTGTGTGTGTGTGTGTGTGTGTGTGTGTGTGTGTGTGTGTGTGTGTGGTGTGTGTGTGTGTGTGTGTGTGTGTGTGTGTGTGTGTGTGTGTGTCTGTGAAGACGATAACTCCATTCCTAATTAACCGATTGACTTGAAATTTTAAACTTAAGGTCCTTATACCATAAGGACTCGACAATAAGAAATTCAATAAAATTCAATCCAAGATGACGGTAAAAATGGTGGATAATTACTAAAAAAATCATGTTTTTCACGTTTTTCTCGAAAACGGCTCTAACGATTTCCTTCAATTTATACCATGGATAGCTATTCATAAGCCTGACATGAGTCTCATTTCTGGGAAAATTCCAGGAGCTCCGTAATATTCTTGAGGAAAATGGCGGATAATGACTAATAAACCATGTTTTTCACGATTTTCTCAAAAATTACTTGACCGATTTTTCCAAATTCATACCCTGTATAGTTATTTATCAGCTCTATCAACTGGCATGAGTCTTCTCTCTGGAAAACTAATGGGGGATCCACCCTATCTTTGAGAAATGGACTTTGTAACCTCCTTCTCGTGCATGAGGTAGGTAGGTAGAGCAGTTCATAAAAAGAACACATAGTCGAGATATTTCATCTGTAGAACAGCTGTTTTGACGACTTTTAAAAAAATCATCGAATTTCACAATCTACACAAAGGAAAAAGTACTCTGAAATAGTTATTTGTGCAACTAGTGCGCAAAGTGACAGTTTGCTGCACCGAAAGAAACGTTTACGGAATGGTTTCTTGAGTGCAGCAGAGGAACTTTGCGCACGTATTTCACATTAATTTTTTCCTACAGTTACCATTGAATATGAAAAGTGGGTAATTATGGGTAAAATTGCCTGAAATGCATCAAATGTTTTTCTGTGTAATTTTATTATTGATAAAAACCTCAATTTATTGTCAAATTGATAAAAAATGTTGTCCTTGGTTATAATATAATGAATAATAATTAGCGCGTTGTGCTTGGTTGCACCTCTGCTCACTATAGCAGCCACAGCAGTCACTGTTACCAACTTCATTTTGATTTTGCTGCACTGTTGCTCCATATAACCTACCAAGTATTTTGCGTTGCCATGTTGCAAATCTGGAGTGCAGAAAAATTTTTCCCGCACTAGAGCGGAAAAGTGATTCTTTGCGTTCTGTAATCAGTGCAGCAATGGCCACTTTTCAATGTAACTGTAGGAAAACAATTAAATATACACATATAAAGTAGTCTGATCGTAGTTGCAAATATGTTGCCGCCAATCGTCATTAAGTTATTCCACTAAATTATTCTCGTCTAAGAATGAGGCTTACAGTTCAATGAGCAAGGAAGGTTGTGTGAGTGTACCACACCAGATTTTTCTTCTTCTTCTTCTTCTTCTCATGCTATTTCTTCCTCTGCTACTTCTATTGCTATTTCCTCTTCTTTCTTTTCCTCTTCCTCTTCTTCTTCTCCAACTATCGTTCGGAAGAGCTCTATCCTTTTCCACCTCACTTAGAGGTAGTATATTTTATCATAGAGAAACAATATCGTAAGTAGATATCCCATGGTACAGGGCGTTTATGTCGCAACTTTTACTGTTATCTCAAGCCGATTACCGTCGATTATTATCGATTTTTACTGTTTTGTTGGGGTAAGAGTGTATGAACGGCACAATATTGATTGATTGATTGATTGATTGAGTACTTTATTTATGTAGATTACAATATATACTGGCGTATACACTTATATACAATAGCTTACAATACAGCAAAGTTATGAGTGAATTTACATAATATATACTAAGAAAATAACTATTGAACTGTATATGATATGAAAAAGCAATTTGTAATATAATAACTATAGATAATAATCATATTGTTATGCATCTACATAAATTGGCGGAGCTTTGGACATATCAATGTCCATTCTTTGGGAAGAATATTAAAAATATCCTCCCCACTAACTCTCTACCTAAAAATATGAGAGACTACCAGCGTCATAAAGCTTCACAGGAAAGAACTACGTGGACTATATCAGCTTGAGATAACAGTAAAAGTTGCGACATAAACGCCCTATACCATGGCATATCTGATTACGCTAATGTTTCTCTATGATTTTATGCTATAATGATATAATGATATTATAATGATTTTATGATATAATGCTATTACAGCAGTTTTGTAACATTATGTTTTCAAATGTGTGTTGTTGTGTTTATAAAATAATAATATTATCATTTTCGAGCTCAAAATTTAAGTGATTTTATTCTATATTTTGTGAATATTTGAAGTTTGGTTTTTCTTTTAATGGAAGTTTTATTATCAATCCATCTAAATTTGAAATTCTTTGTTTTATTCTGATTCATAGTTTCAGATTGAAGATTTGGTGTTGAAATTGAAGTGAACATAACCTACATAATATTTGAACGATTTGTGACAAAATCAGGAAATTGAAGAAGTTTTGGGCAATAGCCTGTTTTTTTCTTTTCCGACTATTGTATTGGGACCTTAAGTTTAAAATTTCAAGTCGATCGGTTAATTAGGAATGGAGTTATCGTGTTCACAGACACACACACACACACACATACACACATACACACATACACACACACAGACCAATACCCAAAAATCATGTTTTTGGACTCAGGGGACCTTGAAACGTATAGAAAACTTGAAATTGGGGTACCTTAATTTTTTTTGTAAAGCAATACTTTCCTTACCTATGGTAGTAGGGCAAGGAAAGTAAAAATCATCGAATTTCACAATTTACACAAAGGAAAAAGTACTCTGAAAACAATAATTAAATATACACATATAAAGTAGTCTGATCGTAGTTTCAAATAATTATGTTGCCGCCAATCGTCATTATGTTATTCCCCTAAATTATTGTCGTCTAAGAATGAGGCTTACAGTTCAATGAGCAAGGAAAGTTGTGTGAGTGTACCACACCAGATTTCTCTTCTTCTTCTTCTTCTTCTTCTTCTCATGCTATTTCTTCTTCTGCTACTTCTATTGCTATTTCCTCTTCTTTCTTTTCCTCTTCCTCTTCTTCTTCTCCAACTATCGTTCGGAAGAGCTCTATCCTTTTCTAACTCAAGAGGTAGTATATTTTATCATAGAGAAACAATAGCGTAAGTAGATATCCCATGGTATGGGGCGTTTATGTCGCAACTTTTACTGTTATCTCAAGCCGATTACTGTCGATTATTGTCGATTTTTACTGTTTTGTTGGGGTAAGAGTGTATGAACGGCACAATATGAGAGACTACCAGCGTCATAAAGCTTCACAGGAA
Source organism: Nilaparvata lugens (assembly GCF_014356525.2). Taxonomy (NCBI): domain Eukaryota; kingdom Metazoa; phylum Arthropoda; class Insecta; order Hemiptera; family Delphacidae; genus Nilaparvata; species Nilaparvata lugens. The sequence continues at coordinate 43,796,649 of NC_052512.1, forward strand.
AGAACTACGTGGACTATCAGCTTGAGATAACAGTAAAAGTTGCGACATAAACGCCCTATACCATGGCATATCTGATTACGCTAATGTTTCTCTATGATTTTATGTACTTAATGCTATTACAGCAATTTTGCAACATTATTTTTTCAAATGTGTGTTGTTGTGTTTATAAAATAATAATATTATCATTTTCGAGCTCAAAATTTAAGTGATTTTATTCTATATTTTGTGAATATTTGAAGTTTGGTTTTTCTTTTAATGGAAGTTTTATTATCAATCCATCTAAATTTGAAATTCTTTGTTTTATTCTGATTCATAGTTTCAGATTGAAGATTTGGTGTTGAAATTGAAGTGAACATAACCTACATAATATTTGGACGATTTGTGACAAAATCAGGAAATTGAAGAAGTTTTGGGCAATAGCCTGTTTTTTCTTTTCCGACTATTGTATTGTTCGCTCTATCTAATAAATAAATAAATAAATAAATAAACACAAGACCGGGTGAGATTGATTGATTGATTGAGTACTTTTTTATGTAGATTACAATATATACTGGCTTATACACTTATATACAATAGCTTACAATACAGCAAAATTATAGATGAATTTACTAATATAGACTAGGAAAATAACTATTGAACTGTATATGATATGAAAAAGCAATTTGTAATATAATAACTATAGATAATAATCATATTGTTATGCATCTACATAAATTGGCGGAGCTTTGGACATATCAATGTCCATTCTTTGGGAAGAATATTAAAAATATCCTCCCCACTAACTCTCTACCAAAATCTCCGAGAGATTGGAGATGGAGATGAGAGAGATGGAGAGGAATGATTGAGAAAGATGAAGAACAAGTAGAAGAAAAAAAAGAAGGTGAAGAAGAAAATAAGAAAGAGATGCAAAACAGAGAGAAAAGTCGAAAGAAAAAGTCGATGAGCGACGCTCTATTTAGTATTGTAGTCAAGTCGATGTGTCATAAATCGATTATCTGCTTAAAATTTGCTTTGTTCTGCTATGTCCCCGTTCTGCCATTAATATGCTTTAGCATGCTCTTCTTCTTCTTCTTCTTCTCTTTCTCCTCCTTCTTCTTCTTCTGCAGCTTCTTTCCTTTTTTCTACTGCCGACACCGTCATCTCCAACTGTGATGGTCCGGTTGATGTTTCATTTCAAAATGAAGAGGCCGATCTCATCAGCTCAGCTGGACTTACAATTCTTCTTCACGTTCTTCTTCTTCTTCTTCTTCTTCTTCTTCTTCTTCTTTTTCTTCTTCTTCTTCTTCTCCTTCTTCTACTACTTCTTCTGTCCTTGTTGTTGTTATTGTTCTTCTGCTTCTCTTTCTGCTTCTTTTTCTTCTTCTTCTTCTTCTTTTCTTCTTCTTCTTCTTCTTCTCTTTCTCCTCCTTCTTCTTCTCCTTCTCCTCCTCCTCCTCCTCCTCCTCTTCTTCATGTTCTTCTTCTTCTTTTACTTCTTCTCCTTCTTCTACTACTTCTTCTGTCTTCTTGTTGTTGTTATTGCTCTTCTCCTTCTCTTTCTGCTTCTTTTTCTGCTTCTTCTTCATGTTCTTCTTCTTCTTCTTCTTCTTCTTCTTCTAGTTTGGTAGAGAGTTAGTGGGGAGGATATATTGACTATTGTTTCCTTAGAATGGACATTGATATGTCCAAAGCTCCGCCAATTTATGTAGATCCATAACATATAATTATATCTATAGTTATTATATTACAAATTGCTTTTTCATATCATATGCAGTTCAATAATTATTTTCTTAGTCTATATTATGTAAATTCATCTATAATTTTGCTGTATTGTAAGCTATTGTATATAAGTGTATAAGCCAGTATATATTGTAATCTACATAAATAAAGTACTCAATCAATCAATCAATCTATCCTCTTTCTTCTTCATGTTCTTCTTCTTCTTTTACTTCTTCTCCTTCTTCTACTACTTCTTCTGTCTTCTTGTCGTTGTTATTGTTCTTCTCCTTCTTTTTCTTCTTCTTCTGCTTATTCTTCATGTTCTTCTTCTTCTTCTTCTTCTTCTTCTTCTTCTCCTTCTGCTTCTTCTGCTTCATCCTCTCCTACTTCTTCTGTCTTCTCTTTGTTCTTCTGCTTCTTTTTATTCTTCTTCTTCTTCTACTTCTTCTTCTTCTTCCCCTTCTTCACCTCCTTCTTCTTCTACTTCTCCAGTCTTCTCCTTCAAGAGTTAAGTAAACCATTACGTTTTCCGGTTTTTTTTTCAATTTTTAAATATTGCTAGCTCATTTCTGTGGTGGAAAATCGGTAGAGATATCCATTAAATGAGCCTCACTCCGCTCGCCTCCACAATCCGAACCTGTTTTAAAAAAATTGTATTTCGCCCTAAAGCAAGTAATAACTTATTCGTCTAGTTCAGATCTTCATGCGTTGCAATACGGAAGTTTTCATAAACTCTAGAATTCAATTTTAATTGAATTCATTCCTTCTACAAAATTCAACAGTTTCAACGTTTTATTAACAGTTTCAATTTTTTTCAACATATTCAACGTTTTTTTCAACAGTTTCAACGGTTTTTTAACAGTTTCAACGTTTTTTCTAACAGTTTCAACGGTTTTTTAACAGTTTCAACGTTTTTTCTAACAGTTTCAACGGTTTTTTAACAGTTTCAACGTTTTTTTCAACAGTTTCAACGTTTTTTTCAACAGTTTCAACGTTTTATTCAACAGTTTCAAATTTTTTTCAACATCTTCAACGTTTTTTTAACAGTTTCAACGCTTTTTTCAACAGTTTCAACGTTTTTTCCAACAGTTTCAACGTTATTTTAACAGTTTCAACGTTTTTTTCAACAGTGTCAACGTTTTTTTAACAGTTTCAACGTTTTTTTCAACAGTTTCAACATTTTTTTCAACAGTTTCAACGTTTTTTTCAACAGTTTCAAATTTTTTTCAACATCTTCAACGTTTTTTTAACAGTTTCAACGTTTTTTTCAACAGTTTCAATGTTTTTTTTAACAGTTTCAACGTTTTTTCCAACAGTTTCAACGTTATTTTAACAGTTTCAACGTTTTTTTAACAGTTTCAACGTTTTTTCAACAGTTTCAACGTTTTTTTCAACAGTTTCAACGTTTTTTCCAACAGTTTCAACGTTTTTTTAACAGTTTCAACGTTTTTTTCAACAGTTTCAACGTTTTTTTCAACAGTTTCAACGTTTGTTTCAGTATGTACCTTGATTAATAATGAGGTCCGCGTTAAGGTGCGTACAGATTTACGCGCCGCGAACATGAGCAATTCACTTTTAATCAGCTGATGCCAAGCTTTCTATATCTGTATTTTACCGTTTCTGTAAAAATACAGTTATAATCAGCTGATCAAAAGTGAATTGCTCATGTTCGCGGCGCGTATATCTGTACGCACCTTTATAATGGCAGTGGAGAAAGATAGCAGACCAGCATTGCCGATTCTCTTCCTTGTCACTGCCTCCTTTAGAAGGTATCTGATATCCATATATCCCATGCAATACTGACTGTTTCTTCCTTTCTAAATAATCGAATATATTCTATCGATCTAGAAACATATATTACGATGATTGATATAAAATATCTTGTTAAATATCCAAATTAGAATGACTTGATATTGTGGAAACCACTGATTATAATAGACTAGCCGTCAGGCTCGCTTCGCTCGTTGTGATGTAAAAAGAATAATTTCTTGAGAATTATCATATTTTTTACAAATAATCAATCTATACTATAATATAGGAAAGAACTGGTTTATACACGTAGGGCATAGGAAATTCACGAATGACGCATCATCACGTCTCAACTACTCAACTGATCAACTTAAAATTTGGCATATAGATCCTTAATTAACCGAGGATGGTTATAGGCCTATTTTTAATTTTCCAAGATTTCATTATGTCATGTTTTCAGTTTTAAAATTTTTAAAATTGATCCTTGCGAAGCACGGGTTATCTGCTAGTAATATATATATATACTAGCCGTCAGGCTCGCTTCGCTCGCCATATCCGTCTAGCCAGGGGGCTCCGCCCCCTGGACCCCCGACTGGATCGTCAAAATATGAGATCAGCGGGCTCGCTTCGCTCGCCTGCATGTAGCCCTCAGCGGAACCTCTGAACCGAATTTGAACGTATTATGTCAATTTGATCTCGACAAACACCTGTTACTATATCGGCGTATCTTTGGCGAACAAAATTCTTCCACCTCAGCTAAACCTGTGTACTGAATTTTTTTAAATATATCTACATCAATTATTGAAAAACGCCATTTTTTGCTAACTGAATAAATTGGTATTTAGGAGGTCCTGGATAAATGCATTTCAATCTTCAATTTGGTGCCAACCTTAACAAAGTCAACTCAACTTAATGCCAACCTGACAAAATTTTATTAATTTAGTTACCAGTCAACAACTGTTTCGAAGAGGTACTCTCTCTAGATTATAGTTCTATATTAACATATGGTATGAACATTTTTCAATTATAATTAAGAGAATAAGAAGAATATACATCCTAGAAGACGATCTTTAAACCCTTAAAAACCACCCTTAGAGTTGAAATATTGCCAAAAGATTTCTTAGTGCGCCTCTAAAGGGCCAACTGAACATACCTACCAAATTTGAACGTTTTTGGTCCGGTAGATTTTAGTTTGCTGCGAGTGAGTGAGTGAGTGAGTGAGTGAGTGAGTGAGTGAGTGCCATTTCGCTTTTATTTATTTATTATTATATATATATATATATAGATATTTATATATATATATATATATAATATATATATATATATATATATATATAGAAGATCTATATATAGAATACTTCATCAGATATACCTGACTCTGCCATCCTCTATAGGAGGCAGTGGCAAGGCAGAGAATCGGCAACGCAGTCCTCCTTTCTTTCTCCACGGCCGTTATAATGCGGATCTCACGAAAGAAAAATGGAACCAGCAAGAACCGCAATTAATTTAATCAATGTATAGTTTTTGGAGAATAATTAATTATTCATTATAATAATTGTTTGCATTACCAACATTTTTCATTTCAGTTCGTTTCTGATTCAACCGTCAAACTTATTTAGTCTCTATTCTTCGTAATTTAGTTATCATTTTTAATTATAGTTAAATCAAACAAACTAATCTCCTCTTTTAACACGTTCTACATTGCAAAATGATCAACCTTCATTTCTTCTTCTTCTACTGTCGTCTTCTTGTTCTTCTTCTTCTTCTTGTTCTTCTTCTTCTTCTTCTTCTTCTTCTCTTCTTCTTCTTCTTCTTCTTCTTCTTCTTCTTCTTCTTCTTCTTCTTCTTCTTCTTCTTCTTCTTCTTCTTCTTCTTCTTCTTCTTCTTCTTCTTCTTCTTCTTCTTCTTCTTCTTCTTCTTCTTCTTCTCCGTCTTCTTCTTCTTCTTCTCTTCTTCTTCTTCTCTTCTTCTTCTTCTCTTCTTCTTCTTCTTCTTCTTCTTCTTCTTCTCCGTCTTCTTCTTCTTCTTCTTCTTCTTTCAAACAGGGATTAGGCTATTGCCTCTTTCGACTCACATTCAGAAATTAATAATTTAATTGAAATTTGTCCCAATTTCTCTCAGTTCTTCATTTTCTCCAAATTTCTCCATTATTTTTAATTATTGTTAAATCTAACATACTATTCTCCTACTTTGCCACGATTTACATCGCTGATGAGAGTTGAGCTTCAAAAGTCTTATTAATTATTTAATTGAAATTTGTCTCATTTTTTCCTTTTCTCCAAATTTCTCCATTATTTTTAATTATTGTTAAATCTAACATACTATTCTCCTCTTTTGACACGTTCTACCCTGCTGGTGAAGGTTAAGCTTCAAATGTCAAATTAATTATTTAATTGAAATTTGTCTCATTTTTTCCTTTTCTCCATTATTTTTAATTATTGTTAAATCTAACATACTATTCTCCTTTTTTGCCACGATTTACAAGGCTTTACTGATAAGAGATGAACTTCAAAATTAAATTGAAATATTAATAATTCAATTTTTAATTTATCTTTTTTTGTTTGTTTTCAAAGGTAAGTGGAGGGATGTCTCTCAGTTCCAGAGCTTTCTATTATTTTTGCGTGAGTATCATGAATTTTTTATTAATTTACATATTGTGTTGATACTGTATCATTTTGTGGTGATTCTAGTATCATCTTTGTAGTCTATATATATAAAAGCGAAATGGCACTCACTCACGGACTGACTGACTGACTCACTCACTCACTCGCAGAACTAAAAATCTACCGGACCAAAAACGTTCAATTTGGTAGGTATGTTCAGTTGGCCCTAGAGGCGCACTAAGAAATCTTTTGGCAATATTTCAACTCTAGGGTTGTTTTTAAGGTTTGAAGTTTGTCTTTTAGCATGTATATTCTTCTTCTCCCAATCTCTTAATTATAATTGAAATTTCCATATCATGTGTTACTATAGAACTATAATCTAGATAGAGTACCTCTAGTTGTTAACTGGCAACTAAATTATAATTTCGTCGGTTTGCATTAGTTGAGTTGACTTGTTAGGTTGGCACCAAGTTGAAGATTTAAATGCATTTATCGCGGAAAAAATTGATTGGGCACTGCTACTTCATCCTGGGAATATTATATTACTAGCCGTCAGGCTCGCTTCGCTCGCCATATCCGTTTAGCCAGACGTTTAGTTGGCCCCCGACTGGATTGTCCTAAGATATGATAAAAATTCTCAAATGAAAATGCAGGCGAGCGAAGCGAGCCTGCTTATCTCATTCTTGGACGATCCAGTCGGGGGTCCAGGGGGCGGAGCCCCCTGGATAGACGGATATGGCCAGCGAAGCGAGCCTGACGGCTAGTCTATCATATTCCTATAGTGGGGTCCACGTAATAATGGCATTGCTATCCTTGTCTATCATTCCACAAAGCAGATAGCGCTCTCCTTTCCTACCTCTACACTGTTGCCAAAGTTGGTAGTTTTGTATTGAATTATTGTCTTATGTATCAAGCTCAGATGATACTGTATCATATTGTGTTGATACTGTATCATATGTGATCTTTGTATCTTCTTCCTATAATGAGGTCCACGTTATAATGGCAGTGTTTGATTAGCAATGGTGTTGCTATCCTTGTCTATCATTCCACAAAGCAGATAGAGCTATCCTTTTCTAGCTCCATCATGTTACTAGATCCTTCTCTAAGAATCTAGAAATATAATTAATTCACAAACTATTTGAACTCAATTATGAAAGTTATTAGAAGAATATAAATATTAATATAAATATTAATATATAAAATATTATTTTCTTGGTGAATAAAATATGATTGTCATCTTCAAACAAAAATGAACAGTGCATCAGATATACTGGTATTGTTATCCTTGTCTATCATTCAACAAAGCAGATAGCACTATCTCTTTCACGCTTTGCTCTCTTGCCAGATCGTTTTCTCACAATGTAGAATTAATAGTTAATTAACAAAATATTTCATCTTAATTATGTAAATTAACTATGAGAATATTAAAAAATGCTATTTTATGTTTAATTGAATATAATTGATTATTTTAAACGAGAATAAACAGTTAATATTACATCAATAAACCTGTATCTGCTACCGTCCATAGAAGGCATTGCCAAGACAGAGGTTCGGCAACGTTGTTCTTCTATCTTTCTCCACTGCCATTATAACGTGGACCTCACTATAGTAGAGCTAGATTGGATTTTGAAATGTGCCGCCAAAGAAACAACACAAAATGGCCGCTCCATAAGGAGCACGAGTGTATACTTCGACCATTAATATAATAGACACGGCTTCCCAATACCTCCACAATACATTGGGCAGAAGCAAACATAAACAGCCGTATGACGTCACATGAAGGAGCAAAATGGCTGGATATTCTTGTACGGTATAGGCACGCTATCATATTTTTGTATTGTAATCAATTACCAGATGGTGATTTCTTTAAAAAATGGTATCCTTAATTAATCTTAATCTTAAATTAAGAGCTCCCTCTATCACTCATCATATAGATGAGTATTATTAATATTATGTACCTAATTTATACAAGTAGTCTAGTTTTTTAAGCTCTTCATCTACACATCTAAATCTTCATGAAGAATGTACTTTTGTAATATAATATATGAGTTTTATTTTTGAAAAAACTATTTATACCTACTTAATTTGATAAGTAATTTTCATGCTCTCCATCTATAAATCCTTAGTTTAAATAATAAATAAAATAATAAATAACAAATAATCCTTAGTTTAAATAATGAAATTACGTTCTGGTAGAGAGTTAGTGGGGAGGATATTTTTAATATTCTTTCCGAAGAATGGACATTGATATGTCCAAAGCTCCGCAATTTATGTAGATGATACAATATAATTATTATCTATAGTATTATATTACAAATTGCGTTTTCATATCATATACAGTTCAATAATTATTTCTTAGTCTATATCATGTAAATTCATCTATATTGCTGTATTGTAAGCTATTGTATATAAGTGTATAAGACAGTATATATTGTAATCTACATAAATAAAGTACTCAATCAATCAATCAATCCATCAATCTATTTCTGTTAACATATCTGTAAATACTACTCTATCAATCATAAATGCAATAATTATTGTTACTGCCGATTTTTTGCTACAAAGAATTTATATCATCATTATATTATATTATATTGATACAATATAATGTAGTAATACTATTTCAATATTGATATGTTCATTCAAATCATCCAATCCCTAATCCTTGTATTTCAGTTTTTTACCTCATAATTTTATTGTGTTTCTATGTGTGAAAAAAATCTGTTGTGTCTAGGTCGAGAATTCAAACTCAAGTCAATATTATTCTTTTGAACAGGCTCAAGATTATGTTATTGATTGTGTGCATAACATTAAATAATTCCTGAATTTTCAATAAGTCTATTCATACTTGTTCATAGATTCAAGAAGCAAGTTATTATCGGCTTGATAAAGCCCTGAAATAAATCTCAAATACAACATAATCTGTTTAAATACGTTTACTAGGCATATAAACATAGGCATTACGTATGTAATTATATGAATAAATAATGATAAATCAACTTCCAATATTGATTTTTCAAATAGAATAATAAATCAGTTCAATTCTGATTCAGAAGCTATGAAAGTGTTCATTTAGCATAGGCTGATTATGGCGTGTAGTTCGAAGTCTCTCTCATGTGACGTCACACACCCAATCATGTTTGCTTCAGTGACTACACTCAAGCCGTGTCTATTCTATTAATGGTCGAAGAGTGTATAGACCTTGGCTGAATTCTTATACCAGTTATAGATTAGACACGGCCCATTGTATATTCATACTGAAAGTCAATGAAGCCAAAATCTACTGCCATATCGCCCCATCGTGACGTCAGCATCAGATAGAAAACTTTTCTGTAGATTTTGTTCACATTGTTTTCCCTAGGAGATTGTGTCTATTTCAGCGGGAGCGCAGCTGGAGTTTACCATTCTAATGAATAATAATTCACATCCTTTTGAAATAGACACAATCTGGAAGTTTTCTTTTCGATGATGACGTCACGATTTGGAGATATGGCAGTAGATGTTGGCTTCAGAAGCTAGACTTCCCAGCATGTCTTTTCTATAACTGGTCTAAGGTTGAATTTAGAGCAGCTAGCGCACTCCTGTAGTGATTTTAAGAACTGTTTGTGAAGCTAGATACAACCTCCTGCCACCTGGTGGTTAAATCTCAAACTTATGAGCGCGTCAATACAAAAAAATGCAATATTGTGATTTCCACATCGTAATCGTAATGGCTGTGGAAAAAGATAGCAGAACAGGTCTGCCGACTCTCTGCCCTACCACATAAATGGTTCTGTTGATCAACTTATCCAGTTATATCTGATCCATCATTAACTAGTAGTTCTGAGAACAGTAGACCTCGCGCTCAGTAAGTTACATTGATCTGTGGTTATGTTTTCTCAAAAATTAATAAATAATTTGTCAACTTAAAATGTCTAGAAAAAATCCTAAATAAATATAGAGCTTTCTGTCCTATCGTACCGTGACGTGTCGTCCCGGAATGTGAGTGTGAGCGCTGTTATCAGGTCTGGCTGCAACTGTCTACAACGTTGATGGAAAGAAACATTTTCAAGATGTTCGATGTTTTTGAACGGGTAGTATTATAGTCAACTGTCTACTAACGTTGATGGAAAGATACATTTTCAAGATGTTCGATGTTTTTGAACGGGTAGTATTATAGTCCACTAGACAGCTGATTTATGATGAATAATTCTGTAGTCTGATTTTTACTCTAATATTGTTCCTTTTTCCTTTTATATTATCCTTGAAATGCAAAAATTTCCAAAAACCTTATATATACGTCGATGCGCAATTTAAAAAGGAACATACCTGTAACATTTCATGAAAATCTATTACCGCGTTTCGCCGTAAATGCACAACATATAAAAAGATGAACATTTAAACATTAAGAGAAATGCCAAACCGTCGACTTGAATATTAGTTCTCACTTCGCTCAGTCAATTATATATGTATAGTGATATCAGAGTATGGAGGAAATTCCTTTTCCTTTCCATATTATCCTTAAAATGCAAAATTAAAAGAAAACCTTGTGTACACATCGACGCGCAGTTGAAAAAGGAACATTCCTGCCAAATCTCATCGAATTCTATCAACGCGTTTGGGCGTAATCGCGTTACATACAGACAGACAAAAGAAAATCCGAGTTAGAACATAGACCTCACTACGTTCGGTCAATAATAGATATTTGTATCTCAAATATATCCCATTCATCGAAAAATATTTTTTTCATTATTGGGATTCAATATTTTGTCAGTTATTCAAGTGATATCATCATACATTAGCGATTTCTCCAAAGAGCACTAGACGTCAGGCTCGCTTCGCTCGCCATATCCGTCTAGCCAGTGGGCTCCGCCCCCTGGACCCCCGACTGGATCGACCAAGAGTGAAATCAGCAGGCTCGCTTCGCTCGCCTGCATTTTTTATTTGGGCATTTATATCATAATGTTAGTCGGGGGCCAGACTAAACGTCTGGCTAAATGGATATGGCGAGCGAAGCGAGCCTGACGGCTAGTAATATAATATTCCCAGGATTGAAGTAGCAGTGCCCAATCAATTTTTCCGCGATAAATGCATTTAAATCTTCAACTTGGTGCCAACCTAACAAAGTCAACTCAACTTAATGCCACCTGACAAAATTATTAATTTAGTGCCAGTTAACAACTGTTTCGAAGAGGTACTCTATCTAGATTATAGTTCTATAGTAACATATGATATGGAAATTTCAATTATAATTAAGAGATGGGAGAAGAAGAATATACATGCTAAAAGACGAACTTTAAACCCTTAAAAACAACCCTTAGAGTTAAAATATTGCCAAACGATTTCTTAGTGCGCCTCTAAAGGGCCAACTGAACATACCTACCAAATTTGAACGTTTTTGGTCCGGTAGATTTTTAGTACTGCGAGTGAGTCAGTTAGTCAGTCAGTCAGTCAGTGAGTGAGTGCCATTTCGCTTTATATATATATATATATATATATATATATATATATATATATAGATACATTTTTCAACGATGCAGAGTTGGTAAAGGATAGAGCTATCTGCTCTGTCTGCAGATAGACAAGGATAGCAACAGCAATGTTAATCAGGAGCTGACTTCATATCGTGAATATCAGTAAAATATCTCTGAATATACTAAATAATCAAAACATTAATTAATTATTAATAAATATTTTTTCTCTAAATCTCATTTTTCCCTTCAATCTCTGAGGTTGTAGCAATGAGGAGCTCCTTTTAAAATTGATAGAATGCTATTTAGAAAATATTCAAAATGAAGTAACTTTAAAATAGAATATAACAAGATAAAGTATTATTGATTTGATTGTATGGTATGAGATGTTGTGATATTTTTCCATAATTGAAAGAATAAGACTTTGATATTGTCAATATCACTTTTATTTATTCGAAAATTAATTTATAATTCAGAACCAGGTTCATGGTAAAACCTACCACATCTTCAGCTGAACTAATAAGTTTGTTGTTATTGGAGGAACAGAAATTCAATTTTAATTTGAATTTCCAAAAAATTGAATTTCCTGTCCTCCAATAACAACAAACTTATTAGTTCAGCTGAAGATGTGGTAGGTTTTACATGAAACCTGGTTTGAATTATAAATTAATTTTCGAATAAATAAAAGTGATATTGACAATATCAAAGTCTTATCTTTCAATAAAGTATTATTCTTGAGAATTGGGAAAGAATTTTCAGTAGAGTAGAATAGAATAGTAATTTTTGAATAGCGCTCATCGAATTTCCATCTAGCTGTTTACCCTGTTGTCAATATTTGCAGTAGCAGAAGTCTTCGGGGTGAATCACAGCATTTAATTGGGATTTGCGTTCAATAATAATAAATAATATAATAGAATGACTGCCTTTATTTTATAGCTAGGAGGGCGAAGTTAGGGCGCAGTCGGCCCTCTCTTAAACTTAACCCAGTAGGAGATTCAATGAAGACAGGAAATTGAAGGGTTCCATACTATTCATATCAATTTTAATAGAATAATGTTTTATTAAACTGATAGAAAAATGAGATACTATTTCCGGAAGTTATACCATTATCAATCACTTGTAAACGCAATATTTTTTTAAAAGTGTTTTTTGATATTTACCACAACATAGTAGCAATAACGTTGTGATGTAATAGTTATTTGTGCAACTAGTGCGCAAAGTGACAGTTTGCTGCACCGAAAGAAACGTTTACGCCCGAGCCGTAGGCGAGGGCGAATGGTTTCTTGAATGCAGCAGAGGAACTTTGCGCACGTATTTCACATTAAGTTTTCCTACAGTTACCATTGAATTGAAAAGTTGGTAATTATGGGGTAAAATTGCCTGAAATGCATCAAATGTTTTTCTGTGTAATTTTATTATTGATAAAAACCTTAATCCTAAAATCCTAAGTCCTCGTTGTCCTTGGTTATAATATATAATGAATAATAATTAGCGCGTTGTGCTTGGTTGCACCTCTGCTCACTATAGCAGCCACAGCAGTCACTGTTACCAACTTCATTTTGATTTTGCTGCACTGTTGCTCCATATAACCTACCTAAGTATTTTCGTTGCCATGTTGCAAATCTGGAAGTGCAGAAAAAGTTTTCCCGCACTAGAGCGGAAAAGTGATTCTTTGCGTTCTGTAATCAGTGCAGCAATGGCCACTTTTCAACGTAACTGTAGGAAAAAAGAATAATTTCTTGAGAATTATCATATTTTTTTACAAATAATCAATCCATACTATAATATAGGAAAGAACTGGTTTATACACGTAGGGGATAGGAAATTCACGAATGACGCATCATCACGTCTCAACTACTCAACTGATCAACTTACAATTTGGCATATAGATCCTTAATTAACCAAAGATGGTTATAGGCCTATTTTTAATTTTCCAAGATTTCATTATGTCATGTTTTCAGTTTTAAAATTGATCCTTGCGAAGCACGGGTTATCTGCTAGTAATATATATATATATATACTAGCCGTCAGGCTCGCTTCGCTCGCCATATGCATCAAACCAGGAGGCTCCGCCCTCTGGAACCCCGGCTGGATCGTCCAAGAATGAGATCAGCGGGCTCGCTTCGCTCGCCTGCATGTAGACCTCAGCCGTACCTCTGTACCGAATTTGAACGTATTATGTCAATTTGATCTCGAAAAACACCTGTTACTATATCGGCATATCTTTGGCGAACAAAATTCTTCCACCTCAGCAAAACATGTGTACTGAATTTAATATATTTCCATCAATTATTGAAAAAGGTAAGGAAACGCAGAAAAGCTGAGAAAACGCTAATTTTGGCTAATTGGATAAATTGGTATTTAGGAGGTCCTGGATAAATGCATTTCAATCTTCAACTTGGTGCCAACCTAACAAATTCAACTCAATTTAATGCCAACCCTTAAAATTATTAATTTAGTTACCAGTTAACAACTGTTTCGAAGAGGTACTCTCTCTAGATTATAGTTCTATATTAACATATGGTATGGACATTTCAATTATAATTAAGAGATTGGAATAAGAAGAATATACATGCTAAAAGACGAACTTTAAACCCTTAAAAACCACCCTTAGAGTTAAAATTTTTCCAAATCCGTTCTTAGTGCGCCTCTAAAGGGTCAACTGAACATACCTACCAAATTTGAACGTTTTTGGTCCGGTAGATTTTTAGTTCTGCGAGTGAGTGAGTGAGTGAGTGAGTCAGTCAGTCAGTCAGTGAGTGAGTGCCATTTCGCTTTTATATATATAGATATATAAAATCCAATTTAAATCTCAGAAGCTTAATAACTTTGAGGGTTTCCAATTTTTGAATATCCCCAGACTTATAGTGATATTTTATTAGTTTTTCTCTTTTATCTCGTCTTATTAGTTTTCATTTGTGATGCTTTTTTAAGAATAAATCTCGTTTCATGTAATGACACTATTCCAATATTATCTATACTATGTCATACATGACATCAAAACCTATTCAATTTTTGAAATATTATCTTGTGAATTGGAAATCTGGTCGCGGATTTAATTATTAAAAATAATTGATAAAACGAGAATATCTCCAATGTACAAAGATGAAATTAATGTGTGTTTTATCACGTTTCGTGAAGGCAATATTATGATTTTAAGCTCCATGCTATACAAACAAGAGTGAGTTGACTTTTGGTCTGTGAATCAAGGCTGCATGTGTTTTTCACATAAATAGATTTGGAATTTTTCTTTCGTGGCCCGTATTCTTGACCGTTTGTGAAGTGAGTTGTTGAGTTAAGGCATTGGTTACCTGAAGGATTCTGTCTTGAGAATTCAATTATAGGCTGTCGCTGTCCGGGCAGTTTGAACCTACATAATTGTATTTTCAGGATTTGAATCTTGTTGGTGTTTTTAATTCATCAACTGGCAGAGTTTTTTTTTATATATTTGTTTTTATTTTAAATTCGGGAGTGTTTTAATTGGACCTTTGAAGAACAGGCCAAGGGACTTTTGTTAAGGTAAAGTAAGATCTATAATTCTAAATAGTAATTTTAGTATTTTATTGTTATTATTATCATAAACTGAACCATCGCAGATCAGCAAAGCGAGTAGCCCCTGGAATATTCTACTGATCATAATTTCGTAATAAATTCTAAGTATAATTCTAATTTTGTAATAAATAATTTATTGATTTTTTCTAAATATCAAAAACCTGTACGATATTTTTTTCTTGTTTTTCATTTTCCCACCCTTACATATTTGGTGAAGGCACATCTTGCTCAAAGTTAGTAGACAGAAGGTTGGTCCCTCATCTATAGTATTTTTAGTTGAAATGCAATTGGAGTGGGGGAACTGCAGCCGTGACGTAGGCTGTAGTACAGAGTAGGCAGAATATCGCATTCTTGAAAATCATACGGTGACCTATAGTCAAATTATATAACACAAACATTTTCTGACATGCAAGCTTTCTGTTTCTGCTTTACAATAATTATCAAAACATTTGAATAATACAAGCATTTTGCAATATAAAAGCAAAAAACCCACCTTCTAACCTTCCCTTAAGGTTTCTTTATCTTCTAGGTCGTGTTTATATTTTGTTTGTAGTTTGGCTATACATCAGCTTGTGAATTTCGGGGATGAGATATTTTGATTCTCGTGGAACATGTGCTCGATACCAGCATGTGTTCAGTGCATTTATATGAATGAAATTCATTGGATTTATCGGGATCGGTTTATTGTTTTATTGCAATGCATTGGTTCATCAAGATTTTTTAAGGGTTAATCTGAAATTATAATAGTATAACATTGTCTACTAACGCTCTTCCAGCTTATTAACTTTTTCGTGTCACGTGTTTAGATTCTTGAAAAACTTTCAACTTCATTTTATTCATACAAGTTGAATGAACTTGAAATATTAAACAACATCATTAGAATAGGTGATTAATTCGCTATAAGTATGGATAATTTTAAAGTTCTAGGTCAATCTTGAGGAGATTAAACGACGATATATTCGAAGATACAGTGAATAAACTGTATGCTCAGTGTGGTTAATCTAGAACATTTTTACTACACGTGACGTCACGCTGGCATTCCCCCCACCACTTTGAATCATACACCTGTGAGTGATCAACCTTTTGTCTACTAACGTTGCATCTTGCTTACATATTTGGTGGAAAAGAGAGTCAAAGGCGGTAGCTAAGCATAGTTTAATTATATAAAATTTACAGCTGTGCTTAGTGAGAGAAGCTGTGTGTATTTTTGCGTAAAAAAATTTATAAAATTACTTGATTAATTCAATATGAAGAGATAATTAAGTGTTATATTTAATTATAGTTTGGTGTTTTAACTTCTCTAAATTCAAAATTGTTAGCTTATATATATTTTTGGACGAAAATTGAACTTGAACGTTTTACAGTAGAAACATAACCTATTTTTTGGACATTTTATTAATTTATCAAAATTTGGGAATGGAATAGATTTGGGCCAAGCCTGTTGTTCCTTCCTAATCATATTTATATGATTTGTGATTCTGTCCACAAATGAATAAATAAATAAATATATCATCCTTATTTAAAGAGTTTGACAAATTTACGATAGAAATTGAGTTTGTGGCCTGGGCCCGACTTAACATTAAACACTGGTGTGCCTTTTGAATGCTTGCTACCATCGGACTCCCCTGGGACCCCACTCCTCCCCTACTTTACCTTAACAAAAGTCCCTTGGCCTGTTCTTCAAAGGTCCAGTCAAAACACTCCCGAATTTAAAATAAAAAACTCTGCCAGTTGATGAATCAAAAACACCAGCTTTCCCTACAAGATTCAAATCCTGAAAATACAATTATGTAGGTTTAAACTGCCCGGACTGCGACAGCCTATAATTGAATTCTCAAGACAGAATCCTTCAGGTAACCAATGCCTTAACTCAACAACTCACTTCACAAACGGTTCAAGAATACGGGCCACGAAAAAAAATTCCAAATATTTATGTGAAAAACACATGCAGCCTTGATTCACAGACCAAAAGTCAACTCACTCTTGTTTGTATAGCATGGAGCTAAAACCCATAATATTGCCTTCACGAAACGTGATAAAACACACGTTTCATCTTTGTACATTGGAGATCTTCTCGCTTTATCAATTATATTTAATAATTAAATCCGCGACAGGATTTCCAATTCACAAAATAATATTTCAAAAATTGAATAGGTTTTGATGTCATGTATGACAACTGTAATGAAGGAAAGAACTGGCTCATACACGTGGGGGATGGGAAATTCACGAATGACGCATCATCACTGCTAAAATGGCGAAAATGTTGTCAAAGACATGTTTTTTTGCGATTTTCTCGAAAACGGCTCCAACGATTTTGATCAAATCTATACCTAAAATCGTCATTGATAAGCTCTATCAACTGCCACAAGTCCCACATCTGTAAAAATTTCAGGAGCTCCGCCCCATCTTTGCAAAGTTTGATTTTAGATTCCCAATTATCAGGCTTCAGATACAATTTAAACAAAAAAACTACAAGTGGTAAAGATTGAGCAAGAAAATCTCTACAATTAATGTCCAGTAACATTTTCACCTAAAATTGAAAATAAGCTTGAAATTTGAGAAACTGTGATTATTAAATTGCAAACTGTTGGTTCTATTAAATCATTCACTATGAAGAGATAGCAGACCTCGTGTGTCTCAAGCGTTATTGACCTGTCACCAGCTGGCTCAAATCTTTGAATAGTAGACTTGAGATGCGCGGGAACACTAGCGTTAGGTGATCAATTTTCTTAACGGCAAGGAAAGTTGTGTGAGTGCGCCACACCAGATTTTTTCACAAATAATCTATCTTCTATCTATATATATATAAAAGCGAAATGGCACTCACTCACTGACTGACTCACTCACCCACTCACTCACTCACTCACTCACTCACTCGCATAACTAAAAATCTACCGGACCAAAAACGTTCAAATTTGGTAGGTATGTTAAGTTGGCCCTTTAGAGGCGCACTAAGAAATCTTTTGGCAATATTTCAACTCTAAGGGTTGTTTTTAAGGGTTTAAAGTTCGTCTTTTAGCATGTATATTCTTCTTCTCCCAATCTCTTAATTATAATTGAAATTTCCATATCATATGTTACTATAGAACTATAATCTAGATAGAGTACCTCTTCGAAGCAGTTGTTAACTGGCAACTAAATTAATAATTTTGTCAGGTTGGCATTAAGTTGAGTTGACTTTGTTAGGTTGGCACCAAGTTGAAGATTTAAATGCATTTATCGCGGAAAAATTGATTGGGCACTGCTACTTCAATCCTGGGAATATTATATTACTAGCAGTCAGGCTCGCTTCGCTCGCCATATCCGTTTAGCCAGACGTTTAGTCTGGACCCCCGACTGGATTGTCCTAACATATGATAAAAATGCTCAAATGAAAAATGCAGGCGAGCGAAGCGAGCCTGCTGATCTCATTCTTGGACGATCCAGCCGGGGGTCCAGGGGGCGGAGCCCCTGGCTAGACGGACATGGCGAGCGAAGCGAGCCTGACGGCTAGTACTATAATAAAGGAAAGAACTGGCTTATGCACGTGGGGGATAGGAAATTCAAGAATGACGCATGATCACGTCTCAACTGATCAACTTGAAATTTTGCAAAGAGGTTCTTAATTAACCGAGGACGGTTACTGGCCTATTTTCAATTCTCTAACTTCGATTTCGAATTTGGAGAATAGCATTTTTTCAAGTTTAAGCCCTAATGAAAAACTACAAAATATCTAACAACAAATAAAATTATTACATTAATCTTGTTTGAAATGTTTTTTTCCTACAGTTACGTTGAAAAGTGGCCATTGCTGCACTGATTACAGAACGCAAAGAATCACTTTTCCGCTCTAGTGCGGGAAAAATTTTTCTGCACTCCAGATTTGCAACATGGCAACGCAAAATACTTAGTAGGTTATGTGGAGCAACAGTGCAGCAAAATCAAAATGAAGTTGGTAACAGTGACTGCTGTGGCTGCTATAGTGAGCAGAGGTGCAACCAAGCACAACGCGCTAATTATTATTCATTATATATTATAACCAAGGACAACGAGGACTTTAGGATTTTAGGATTAAGGTTTTTATCAATAATAAAATTACACAGAAAAACATTTGATGCATTTCAGGCAATTTTACCCATAATTACCCACTTTTCATATTCAATGGTAACTGTAGGAAAAACTTAATGTGAAATACGTGCGCAAAGTTCCTCTGCTGCACTCAACAAACCATTCCGTAAACGTTTCTTTGGGTGCAGCAAACTGTCACTTTGCGCACTAGTTGCACAAATAACTATTCTCTCTCCAACAATACCTTTGAAATTGGAATTCGTTCTGTAGTTTTCGAGTTAATTGAGTATTTAATGACCGGAAGTGGGCATATTCTGAAAATATCAAAAAAATTCTCAAGCCATTTTTTTAAATCGATCTTCACCACAATCGTCATACTCAACCCCATCAATAGAAAATAATGTGAAGAAACAATAAATTTATTTCGGATTGTATGCATAATTTATTCAAAAATTATAATAATTATTATAAACTATTCAAAGAGTAAATTTTAACAGCATACCGGTGTTGAACACTGGTTTCAAAACAAAAATTACAATAATATTTTATATTTCCAGAAGAGTTTCATAAATAATATTATCATAAATACTAATCAATATTATATTCAACATTTCGTTCATTGCCGTATAAAACAATGCTATCTTATAACATATAAGTAGCATAACAATTTAACTTAATCTGGGTTACACCAAAGTTATTAACAAAATGTTGATAACTTAATCCTTATAGATTCTATTAGATTGAACGGAACTTGACAGACACATATGTTCATCATGTGTATGATAAGTTATGTTCAATCTAATAGAACCTATAAATTCACTAGTAGTTCTGTAAACAGTAGACCTCACGCAGTATTCTCATCCACAAGTACCTTATTGAAACTAAAGACCTTATGAAAATACAGCAATAGACTGACTTCTCCACACATCTGTGTAATCACTTGTCAGCTGATTTATGATGAATAATTCTATAGTCTGATTTTTACTCTAATATTGGCGTATGGAGGCTCCTTTTTCCTTTTATATTATCCTTGAAATGCAAAATTTTCAAAAACCTTGTATATACGTCGACGCGCAATTAAAAAAGGAATATACCTGTCAAATTTCATGAAAATCTATTACCGCGTTTTGCCGTAAATGCGCAGCATATAAACATTAAATTTAAACATTAAGAGAAATGCCAAACCGTCGACTTGAATCTTAGACCTCACTTCGCTCGGTCAATGATAGAATCTATAAATTTTGTTATCATGGCGAGTCTGTTGCTTAAGCCGCCATTTTGTGGTGACACCGTTGAGTGGGAGGAGACTGTCCAGCTGGGCCAATGGCAGACGTTGATGCCCTTGACCAATAGCAGTACTCACCCACTAGTATAAATTCTGCTGCTCTTGTATTTAGTTTCAGGTTATCAGAGATTGACAATGGTGTAACAACCGAAACCGGTCTTTCTAAGTATCAATAAATCTGTGGTTTTTTGACAATTTCTTAGTCTTTTTCATTTAATATGAATAATTACCACAATATCAACTTCTCAACTAAACAAAACGTGAATCTATAAGGATTTAGGTTTGGTGTAAACGCAGCTTTACGTGGACTTCACTTTAGAGCTTCAATTAAAACAATAAAAAATCAATTAATTAAAATTAAACAATTATTTGTACTTGTCTCTTAAATATTAAGTAGGCTATATCTATACCTATACACTTAAGATAAATGTTCATATTATAGGTTGTATCAATAAGATTCTTAATAATTATCATAATATTAATCTATGCTCAATGATTCATAGCACTTTTTTCCGTATGTACATTATAGATGATAACCCTAATTAATTTATCAATAAGCTTTCAATACCAGTGTCAACCTTGAATTGTTGTAATCTATAATAAAGGAAAGAATTGGCTTATACAAGTAGGGGATAGGAAATTCACGAATGACGCATCATCACGTCTCAACTACTCAACTGATTAACTTGGAATCATTCACTATGCTATCTTCTATACCTTCTGCTATCTTTTCTCTTGTGTGTCACCATAAATGATACAGTATCAACACAATATGATACAGTATCATAATATAATAAAGGAAATAGATATTGACTTATACATGTAGGGGATAGGAAATTCACGAATGACGCATAATCACGTCTCAACTACTCAACTCATTAACTTGAAATCTTGCATAAAGATTCTTAATTGACCGTGGATTGTTATAGGTCTTATTTGAATTCTTCAAGATTCCAGTGGGTCAAGTTTTAAAATTAACCCTTGCGGAGCCCGGGTTACCTCCTAGTCATTGAATGAATAGAAATAATTTTTAATTAATATATAATAGTGAAATTTATGATGATATTATACATGAACTTGATCTACATAATAATACTATTATTATATTGTATTCTATGGTGAGGTCCACGTTATAATGGCAGTGGATAAAGATAGCAGAACATCGTTGCCGATCCTCTGTCTTGTCAATGCCTTCAAAAGACGGTAGCTGATACCGGTTTATTGATGTAATATTAACTGTTCATTCTCGTTTGAAATAATCAATTATATATTATTAAGCGAGAAATTATACTTTCCAATAATCTCGTAATGGATTTACATAATTAAGATGGAACATTTTGTTAATTGATTATATATTCTACATTGTTGAAAGACTATCTGGCAACAGAGCAAAGCGAGTAAGAGATAGCGCTATCGGCTTTGTTGAATGGTAGACAAGGATAGCAACACCATTGCTAATCAAACACTGCCGTTATAACGTGGACCTCACTATAGAATATTTTTGAATTTAGTGTCTTAGATGAAAAGATAGCATTATAAGATATTATGCCATGGTTTGTAGATTTCATTCAAAGTTTGCAAGTTTTGTATCAAATTATGGTGTTGCGTATCAAGTTGAGATGATACTGTATCATATTGTGTTGATCTATAGTATTGTGTTGACTACTAGAGTATAATGCTCTGAGGTTCACGTTATAATGGCAGTGTTTGATTAGCAATGGTGTTGCTATCCTTGTCTATCATTCAACAAAGCTGATAGCGCTATCTCTTTCTTGCTTTGCTCTGATGCCAGAACGTCTTTTAATAATGTAGAATTAATAATCAATTGACAAAATATATCATCTTAATAATGCAAATTCATTATGATATAATTGATTATTTTAAACGAGAATGGACAGTTGATTTACATCAATAAACCTGTATCAGCTACCGTCTATAGAAGGGATTGACAAGACTGAGGATCGGCAACGTTGTTCTTCTATCTTTCTCCAATGCCATTATAACGTGAACCTCATTATAGTCTCCGTGATTCTATTGATTAATGATAGGAATAATATAAAAACAAATCTTCAACTTTTCAATATTATAACAAATATCTCTTTTATGATCTACAAACAGAAATATTTCGCTATTAATCCTATACTATAAAAAAAGCGACTTCTGTTTATATGTTTGTATTTCACCGGATCTCGAAAACGGCTTCAACAATTCCGACGAAATTCAAAACATAGTAGGTTTATGATGTAAAGATTCGATTGCATCAGGTCTCATCCCTGGGAAAACTCTCTGAAGGGAATTAAAATAATAATATTATTCATCCTTGGAAAAACAGCTGATAATAATTATTTCGTTGTTTGTTGGTGATGGAAGTGAGTGAGCGAGTTCATGTGTGTGGGACTGTGTCAAAATTATAACTCAGCTGTTGAATTTTTGTAATCATTCAATCAGGTACTTAGTGCCGGTTGCAAAAAAGACGGGCTATTTTTAATCCTGATTAATTCCAGTAGATCCATCTTTTTGAAATGGTCTTCTCTGATTTGGTTCACGTGAAGTTAATCAAGATTAAAATTTAACCGGCTTTTGTGCAACTGGGCCTTTGTGAGGGAAATTTTTGCATTCCTCTAGGAATTAATCTCAATTTACCGTGATTGAATAGAACATTTCTTTATGAATTTTATTACAATTTCTTCTTTCGTAATAATTTTTTCATGTTTCTGTACTCCAGAGCGAAGCTCGGCCCCCCATATTTTACATTATACTTAGTCTAATTTTCAATATTATAAACAATCTCTTAACAACTACTAGACATGAAAAACAGATACCATTTATTCTATAATACAAAATAATGATAAAAAAATGTATGTACCTAAATAAAATTCTATATTTATAATACAATGGGTGTAAAATACATAAAAATGATATTTTTACAAAACAGACATGATCTAATACATAAATAGTCTACTATACTTAAGTTTGTAAGATATTGGCACAACTGATCTCAACTTAATAACACGCAAATATCCACTTCAGTGTGGTTCACGTTATAATGGCAGTGGAGTAAGATAGGAGAACAACGTTGCCGATCCTCTGTCTTGTCAATGCCTTCTATAGACGGTAGCTGATGCAGGTTTATTGATGTAATATTAACTGTTTATTGAAACAGTTGATTGAGCAAGAAATTTTATTTTTCAATAATTTTATAACAAATTTTTCACAACTATGATGAAATATTTTGTTAGTTAATTATTTATTCTACATTGACCGTCTGGCAACAGAGCAAAGCGAGAAAGAGATCTACTTTGTTGAATGATAGACAAGGATAGCAATGCTAATCGAACACTGCCATTATAACGTGGACCTCACTGTATTCATTCAGTCATTTATTCATTGATGAATTAACCTCAAGATTTTAATATATTTTAAGAACGCATTCAATGTTACAGTTTTCTATTTTTCTATTTATACAACATATGCCTAACTTTATATGATAAATATCATCTTACTTCATATACTTTTGGACAACATTAGCATTTTATCAAAATTTTTGGAGAGAAATAGTACAGGCTCAGCCTAGTTTTTCCTCCAATGTCATAATTGTATTATGATTTTAGTGTTTTATACAATAAATGAATAAATAAATAAAAATAAATACTATATCTATTATATCTATCAAGGTTTTACTTATGTACAATCTTGTACTGGTGTTGTACTATATTTATGTACTCTTTTCTTGTACAGCTTCATCTTAAAGATATTCATAGATTTATTTGACAAAACATTTCTTTATATTTTTCTCCATTAAACTAGAGAATTATAATATCTAGATATTGTAGATATCTATAAATATAGATAATATTTTTTATTATTATTGAACGAAAATCCAAATTAAATGCTGTAAATCACCCCGAATACTTCTGCTACTGCAAATATCGATAACAGGGTAAACAGCTAGATGGAAATTCGATGAGCGCTACTATTCAATAGTTATTTGTGCAACTAGTGCGCAAAGTGACAGTTTGCTGCACCGAAAGAAACGTTTACGCCCGAGCCGTAGGCGAGGGCGGAATGGTTTCTTGAGTGCAGCAGAGGAACTTTGCGCACGTATTTCACATTAAGTTTTTCCTACAGTTACCATTGAATATGAAAAGTGGGTAATTATGGGTAAAATTGCCTGAAATGCATCAAATGTTTTTCTGTGTAATTTTATTATTGATAAAAACCTTAATCCTAAAATCCTAAAGTCCTCGTTGTCCTTGGTTATAATATATAATGAATAATAATTAACGCGTTGTGCTTGGTTGCACCTCTGCTCACTATAGCAGCCACAGCAGTCACTGTTACCAACTTCATTTTGATTTTGCTGCACTGTTGCTCCATATAACCTACTAAGTATTTTGCGTTGCCATGTTGCAAATCTGGAGTGCAGAAAAAATTTTTCCCGCACTAGAGCGGAAAAGTGATTCTTTGCATTCTGTAATCAGTGCAGCAATGGCCACTTTTCAACGTAACTGTAGGAAAAAATTATTTGTCAGCCCGGGAATCGAACCCAGTACCTCCTAATTGCCGGTCGGGAATGTTTACCCTTACACCTAACTGACAATCTATGCATAACAGCGCTCATTTTATACTGGGTTCGATTCCCGGGCTGACAAATAATTTTTGAATAGTAGCGCTCATCGAATTTCCATCTAGCTGTTTACCCTGTTGTCAATATTTGCAGTAGCAGAAGTCTTCGGGGTGATTTACAGCATTTAATTGGGATTTTCGTTTAATAATAATTAATTCATTAGCATTTGAATAATTGCAATATCTCGGTAATTTCCATCTGTAGATAATATTTTATAGATATTTTAGATAATATCTAAAACATGATATCAAATTGAATAATATTATAATTGATATTAATTATTTAGGCTTATATAAATTATTTTTAGATATTATCATATTAGAGTCAAATGCTTTTTTATGAATGCTATCTCCTGTCTCTCACCACCAAGCTATTGAAAAGCTTTCAGTTTGTCAAGTTCTCATTTCGTCGAGTTTTCAGTTTTTCAAGTTATTAGTATGTCTAGTTCTCAATTTTGATTCGGTTTCCAATTCGTCTATTTTCTAGTATGTCAAATTTTCATTTTGTCAAGCTTTCATTGCGCCAAGTTTTCAATTCATAAAGTTTTCAGTGTTTCTTGGGGAGTGGCTAAAAAAATCAATTTTATCTTCCTGGAAAGAAGAAGAAAAAGTAGGTACTTTCTCCCTGGGAAGTAGAAAAAAACGTTGAACGATCATAGCTCACGTTAACGTTTTGAACGCTTAACGTTTTAGTGTTAAACGTTTTCTCTCCTGGTAATAAGAAGAAAATTAACATACGTTCTTCATGGGAAGTAGAAAAAAATCGTTGAACGTTCATAGATCACATTAACGTTTTCAACGCTTAACGTTTTAGTGTTAAACGTTTCTCTCCTGGTAATAAGAAGAAAATTAACATACTTTCTTCATGGGAAGTAGAAAAAAATCGTTGAACGTTCATAGATCACATTAACGTTTTCAACGCTTAACGTTTTAGTGTTAAACGTTTTCTCTCCAAGAAATAAGAGGAAAAAGGAAGTTTTTTCTTGCTGAGAAATGGAAAAAATCGTTGAACGTTCATAGCTCACATTAACGTTTTAAAAGCTCAACATTGGAGTGTTTAACAACGTTTTCTCTCCTGGAAATAAGAGGGAAAAGGACGTACTTTCTTCCTGGGAAGTAGAAAAAAATACGTTAAACGTTCATAGCTTACGTTGACGTTTTGAACGCTTAAAAATTTAGTGTTAAACGTTTTCTTACCTGGAAATAAGAAGAAAATTAACATACTTTCTTCATGGGAAGTAGAAAAAAACTTTGAACGTTCATAGCTTACTTTAACGTTCTCAACTTTTCAGTTTAAGGTTATTCGGTACACTTTTTTATTATTTAAATTGCATAATATTTTTCAATATAATTGTTAAGATCATCATAAGAGTGAGAAAAAGTGGCAACTGAAATTTTCAAGTGGTCTAAAATAAGCGAGTTATGGGTTGTTGAAATTCTAACTTTTCAGACTCGACTCCGTTCTCTTTCCAGATCATAAACGGTTTCGACTATATTATTAGAACTTCACTTGAACATTCAAAAAATGTATCTTTCCAAACTAAAACTTTCATTCCCCATTTCGTTCATAAATAAAAAAATAACATTTTCCTCCACCTACTGTCTTAAGTACTTACTTTACTCCCTGAAACATAATACTAAAGTGTCACTTTTTTGCTCTCGGTAGTAAAAAACAGAAGAACTCCCTAGGAAGGAAAAGTGACCCCATTTAAATAACATGGGAAGCATCTCTATTTTAAAACTCATATTGTAATAGGTTAGAAGGTCTAAGCTCAGATGAGAAAGCATAATAGAGGTGTCTGTCATTGAGTCAACTGAATTCAATACCACAACCAGAAATTTGATCAACTCATGAAATATATGTTTGTATGATATTATATTCTTAATATTAGTAGACGATAAAAATTTATACAATTTTAAAAATATTTTATCCTATTCAAAATACCAGCCAACAAATATTTTTGATCTGCAATTCAAATCTGAACCGCGTGATCTGGAGTCAGCCATTTATGGTAGACGCCCATCTGATATAATTGTCACAACTTTTGCCGATAGATAGCGCAATCGGCAGTGCCAATCAGAAGACCGGTTTTTAGGTTTCAGATTTTAGGTTATGTTGTTAGGAAACATTGTCACCAATACGTAAGTTATTAAAATGATATTATTTGCAGTTTCTATAAAAAATGTAGATGGAGGAAAAATGTTGTGTACATCACGAGCGAAAAATACGTTTTCTCCCTCGGGAAAATTGTTGCCCTCGGCTTCGCCTCGGGCTTCAAACTTTTCCCCGCAGGGAGAAAAAGTCGTACTTTTCACTCTAGATATACAAATAACTATTTTTTGTAAATTCGATAACTTGTTTATTTTGGCATAGTTCGCGAAAAAACGCATATTAGAACAAAGCCAATGATATACTGAATGTATTATAAACAACTCCAATGGAAAATTCAAAACTGTCTTTGATCTGGAAACTTCAACAACCCATAACTCGCTTTCTAGACCACTTTAAAATTCCAATTGCCAATTTTTCTCACTCTTATAATGATATTGAAATATATTATCCAATTTAAATGAAAATAAAAAGGTGTACAGAACACCCTTAAAGATTTTCTCTCTTGTAAATAAGAGGAAAAACGACGTACTTTCTCCCTGGGATGTAGAAAAAAACGTTGAACGTTCATAGCTCAAGTTAACGGTTTTAACACTCAACGTGTTAGTGTCAAACGTTTTTCTATCCAGGAAATAAGAAGAAAAATTAACATACTTTCTTCATGGGAAGTAGAAAAAAACGTTGAACGTTCATAGCACACGTTAACGGGTTTAACACTCAATGTGTTAGTGTCAAACGTTTTTCTATCCAGGAAATAAGAAGAAAAATTAACATACTTTCTCCATGGGAAGTAGAAAAAAACGTTGAACGTTCATAGCTCACGTTAACGTTTTCAACGCTTAACGTTCAAGTGTTAAACGTTTTTATTCCTGAAAAGAACAAGTAGAGCGTTTCCAGAATAGTATATTTCGCACCTAGAGCAGAAAATGAGATTTTTCCAGCTCGAAATCGGTTTTCAAGTCCGAGGCCGTAGGCCGAGGACTAGGGAAGATTGAGAGCTGGAAAAACATTTTTGCCCGTGATGCGAACGATATTTTTCGCCACACTACAGGTATTGCTGACAAAATAAATAAAGAATACTCGTTAAGCTATCGTACCTATCTCTTGATTTTAGTGGTAGAAGATTTGCAGTCAGGATCTCAGATTCTTTTAAAATTTCACTTGGAATACCACAGTCATCTTCAAGCATTTTTGAAAATTCGGAATGCACTAATCAACAATAAATAATTGAATAAAACTGGTTGCGAAGCGAATTAGTTTGATTCAAAACTGGAACTGAAATCATGGCGACTTCAGCTGATGATGAAAGTGGACACTCGCCCGATCTAGCGGATGACTTATTAACTACTTCCATGTGCGGCTGGAAAGAGACAACTTTCTGGCCTAGACCGGAAAAGAAACCCTTTTCTGACGTCGTCTGCAAACAATGTCTTTCAGATCTACGTAGGGACTGGAAAACAGCTGCTTTCTGTGCAGAGTGGCGAAAAAACAATTTTTAATTAAGACGAGGAAGTACGTTTACCTTACGTTTACCTTCCTCATGGAATCAGTAGTTAGGAAGACAGTATCCACTGTAGGTGCGTACGTTTTCCTCTAGATACGTCTTACCCTGAACTACGCCTGCCGTGTGCGTATGGTGTGTAGGACATGAGTGATCTCTGGGACATTGACACAATGTGTTGGTGTTCACTTCATCTAGGAGCTCTTGACGTCTACGTACAGTGAAGAGACGACATGGTTCTTTACGCTGGCATCGAAGACGCTGCAATCAAATAAATATTGATTAATTGATGAATAAATACAGTTTAAATACATAAAAATTGATACAATTCATCTATAAACATAGAGAAAAGATAGCATAAGAAGATATGCCATGGTTTGTTGAATTCATTTAAAGTTTGGAAGTTCTGTATCAGATTATGGTGTTGTGTATCGAGTTGAGATGATACTGTATCATATTGTGTTGATACTGTATCATTTATGGTGATATCATGAAGAAAAGATAGCATAAGAAGATATGCCATGGTTTGTTGAATTCATTTAAAGTTTGGAAGTTCTGTATCAGATTATGGTGTTGTGTATCGAGTTGAGATGATACTGTATCATATTGTGTTGTAAGGCAGGTATTGCTTTCCGAAAAAAATTAAGGTACCCCAATTTCTAAATTTCTATACGTTTCAAGGTCCCCTGAGTCCAAAAAATTGGTTTTTGGGTATTGCTCTGTATTTGTATGTGTGTGTCTGTATACACGATATCTCATCTCTCAATCAACGGAATGACTTGAAATTTGGAACGTAAGGTCCTTACAATATAAGGATCCGACACGAACAATTTCGATAAAATGCGTTTCAAGATGGCGGCTAAAATGGCGAAAATGTTATCAAAAACAGGGTTTTGCAAAGTTTGATTTTATATTTCCAATTATCGGGCTTCAGATACAATTTAAACAGAAAATTCCAAGTCGCAAAGATTGAGCATGGAAATCTCTACAATTAATGTACAGTAACATTTTCATTTTCAATTGAAAATAAGCTCGAAATTCGAGAAAATGTGATTATTCAATTGCTAACGGTTGGCAACAGTTGATTCTATGAAATCATCCACTATGAAGAGATAGCAGACCTCGTTTGTCTCCAGCGTTATTGTCCTGTCACCAGCTGGCTCAGATCTTTGTTTATAAGTAGACTTGAGATGCGCGTGAACACTAGCGTCATGTGATCAATTTTCATATCGGCAAGGAAAGTTGTGTGAGTGCGCCACACCAGATTTTTGCTCATGTTATACTGACAGGTCACCTGTCATTTGAGTGAAACTCAAATTTTGACGTTCTTGTGATAATTGTGAATAAATAAATAAATCAACAGAATATAGTTATTTGTGCAACTAGTGCGCAAAGTGTCAGTTTGCTGCACCGAAAGAAATGTTTACGCCCGAGCCGTAGGCGAGGGCGGAATGGTTTCTTGAGTGCAGCAGAGGAACTTTGCGCACGTATTTCACATTAAGTTTTTCCTACAGTTACCATTGAATATGAAAAGTGGGTAATTATGGGTAAAATTGCCTGAAATGCATCAAATGTTTTTCTGTGTAATTTTATTATTGATAAAAACCTTAATCCTAAAATCCTAAAGTCCTCGTTGTCGTTGGTTATAATATATAATGAATAATAATTAGCGCGTTGTGCTTGGTTGCACCTCTGCTCACTATAGCAGCCACAGCAGTCACTGTTACCAACTTCATTTTGATTTTGCTGCACTGTTGCTCCATATAACCTACTAAGTATTTTGCGTTGCCATGTTGCAAATCTGGAGTGCAGAAAAATTTTTCCCGCACTAGAGCGGAAAAGTGATTCTTTGCGTTCTGTAATCAGTGCAGCAATGGCCACTTTTCAACGTAACTGTAGAAAAAATAAATAAGTAAATACTCACACTCTGTGGCGAACAGGCAAAAGAATACTGATATCCTATCGCATTGTTGGACGTCTGATAAGGTAGTCTGTTGATGAGGTAGGCGACGGAGCCCCTGGGGCACAGACAGTGCATCGTCTGTTGAGCTCCATTACCGGCTTCTGTACGTAGAGTCCAGGTGACGTCACGGAAATAACGACATCTCGGTAGCTTGTGCACGGGCTCGCAGACCTGGTACAGAATGAAACATTCGCAATTCAAATCAAATCAAATTTATTTATTTACCAATTCACTAGAAATTCACAAAATAACACTTATCAACTAATATACATTGGTGTGGCTGGAAAAAGAAGCCTTGAGCTCCAGCCACGAGTTCGAAAATATTCTTTAAATTATTTGTACATTTGCCGTGATAATATTCTAAAATACAAACTAAAAGATAGTAAACCAAAAACCAAAAATATGTATAAATAAAAACAAAAATCAATTCTTGAATCAAAAATCAACAAGCCCAATAATAGAAATAGGTAGGCTAATATAGAAATTGTAATAATAATAATAAAAAAAAAATTCTTCTCTCAGGTAATCAAAAAAAAAACCAAGTTTAAATTGAGCGTGTTAAAAACAAGTTATAATTATAGTAATTTAGTTTTCGATTTTAAAAAAGTAATTCTCTTTTACCCAGGATCTTATTTTATTTAATTTATTACTTGTAATTTTATCCCTAATGAAATCGTCTGGTATTCTATTTATTAGCTTATCGCTCTGGAACTTGAATTGATGATTGCTGGTTGTCAATGCAGTGAAATTTATACTGTAAGCACTTACACTTGCTGGTCTTAATTGTAAGTGACATTGCGTTGAGTAAATAGATGTGTATTTTTATTTATGAATATATTAAGTTTGTTATGTACGTTTGGCGAAGCGTTGGTAAGTTTATCTCATCAAATATTAGTCTGCTAGGATAGCGTCTTGGTCTTCCTAGCGCAGCCTTGATGATATGCTTTTGAATAGTAAAAAGTTTATTGAAATGGGTGTCAAAGCTGCTCCCCATACTTCTATATTGTAGTGGAAGATTGAGTGAGCATATGCATTGTAAATTGTTCTGAGAATGTTCAAGTCTTTCAATTGATTAATTTTGTAAAATATTGTAATCAAGTATTTTAATTTATAACAAAGATTTTGGATGTGAATGTCCCATTTAATATGCTGATCAATCGTAATTCCTAAATATTTCATTGACTTAACTCTTTCTATAGTTGAACAAGTACAGTTGGGAGTGTTGCAGTTATGATTATGTAATATTAGTTTTAAATGTTCTGAAGGTTGACCGCTTCTATTAGGCGAAAAAGTTATATATTTAGTTTTTATTGTATTTAATGTTAGAATATGACTTTTTAACCACGACTTGACCACTGAGAGACCGCGATTTGCACAGTTATTCAATAGTTCAATTTTATATTCAATAGTTTATAGTTTCAATAGTTATTCAAATTTATTCAATAGTTCTAGGACCGCCTTGACGAGCAGAGAAGAAAGAAGTGTTGTACGATGAAATCTGAGCATTGGGTCGTAAAGGTGCGTACAGACTTTCGCTCTGCTCCGCAACCGAACGTCACTCGAGCAGATCGATTGATGATCGACCGGGGAGCAACAGTAGACTTTCGCTCTGCTCCGCAACCGAACGTCACTCGATTGATGATCGACCGGGGAGCAACAGTAGACTTTCGCTCTGCTCCGCAACCGAACGTCACTCGATTGATGATCGACCGGGGAGCAACAGTAGACTTTCGCTCTGCTCCGCAACCGAACGTCACTCGATTGATGATCGACCGGGGAGCAAGAGTGGAACGCGAAAAGAGCTAAAATCTCCCGTAACGTTCATGATCGGAGCGATTGCGGAGCGGGGGCGGAGCGTGTTTGAGACGCGTATATCTGTACGCACCTTAAAGTTATAAGTGTTTGGAATTTTGATCCTTATGCGCGCCTCTCCATTAGGAAATACTGAAATGAAGTGCATCTGACGGGTGATTCCCATAGAACATAATCTCATGATCTCTTATTTTATATTATTAAACGAGCAATTTCTGTTTATATTTTGTTTATATTTTGTTATCTGTTTTTGTTTTGAAAAAATTGTATTGTATTATGGCAAATAAAGAATTTGAATATGTTTTCATGTTCATATGTAATCTGTATGTGACCGGATCTCGAAAACGGCTCTAACGATTTTCACGAAATTTGGAACATAGTAGGTTTATGATATAAAAATTCGATTGCACTAGGTCTCATCCCTGGGAAAACTCGCTGAAGGACATGAAAAGGATAATAATTGACCGAGCGAGGTCCAAGATTCAAGTCGACGGTTTGGCATTTCTCTTGATGTTTTAAAGTTTAAATGTTTGTATGTTGCGCATTTACGGCGAAACGCGGTAATAGATTTTTATGAAATTTGACAGTTATGTTCCTTTTTTAATTGCGCGTCGACGTATATACAAGGTTTTTGCGAATTTTGCATTCAAGGATAATATAAAAGGAAAAAGGAGCCTCCTTCATACGCCAATATTAGAGTAAAAATCAGACTATAGAATTATTCATCATAAATCAGCTGACAAGTGAATACACAGATGTGTGGAGAAGCCAGTCTATTGCTGTATTTCCATAAGGTCTATAGTTTCAATCAGGTACTTGTGGATGAGAATACTACGTGAGGTCTACTGTTCACAGAACTAATTGTTATTCATATTGGAAAAACAGATGATAATTTCGTCGTCTGTCGATA
>NC_052512.1:43830054-43868850 GCF_014356525.2 Nilaparvata lugens
TATCATATACAGTTCAATAATTATTATTTTTCTTAGTCTATATTATGTAAATTCATCTATAATTTTGCTGTATTGTAAGCTATTGTATATAACTGTATAAGCAAGTACATATTGTAATCTACATAAATAGAGTACTCAATCAATCAATCAATCTCTCTCTGTTCTTTTCATCCCATCTCATCTCATCTCAACATTCTCTGTTCTTTAGTATTGTATATCGTCATTATTACTCAATTAATTTCTAAAATCCTAATTAAAATCCCACCCTATAACGTGTGTGTTTTATTTATCTATTTTGAATCATTAATGCAATATTTTATTCACTATTACTCATTCTAATATCATCCATCTTATTCATTTATCCCATAATTTATTCTAGATTCAAATAATATATTCACATGTTATAATATTCCCAACAGCTGTATTCGATCACAACCCGGTCGTGTGTTGATTGATTGATTGATTGATTGATTGAGTACTTTATTTATGTAGACTACAATATATACTGGCTTATACTCTTATATAAATAGCTTACAATACAGCAAAAATTATAGATATTTACATAATATAGACTAGAAAATAACTATTGAACTGTATATATGAAAGCATTTGTAATATAATAACTATAGATAATAATCATATTGTTATGCATGTACATAATTGGCGGAGCTTTGGACATATCAATGTCCATTCTTCGGAAAGAATATTAAAAATATCCTCCCCACTAACTCTCTACCAAAAGGGGTGTTGCTGTGTTGATGGGGAGGATATTATTAAATTTTATATCCTTCTTCGAGAATCGACAATTATTTGTTGAAACACCGTCGATTTATGAATCTACATTACAATTTTATATTATCGTTATTCTAATTGCATTCAATCTTTCAATCATTCAATCTTCAAGTTTCAAGTGATTAAATGATTAAGAGTAGTTTTTAATGAAATTTTTTGTTATCCAATTTTTATTCTTATTGATTGATCTATCTATGTATATATATAGAATAGATATTATAATATATATATAATATATATATGAATAATATATATATATAGATAAGTAAGAGATTGGGGAAAAGAATATACATGCTAAACGACGACTTTAAAACCTTAAAAACAACCCTAGAGTTAAATATTGCCAAAAGATTTCTTAGTGCGCCTCTAAAGGGCCAACTGAACATACCTACCAATTTGAACGTTCTTGGTCCGGTAGATTTTTAGTTCTGCGAGTGAGAAGAGTGAGTGAGTGGGTCAGTCAGTCAGTCAGTGAGTGAGTGCCATTTCGCTTTATATATATATATATAATATATATTATATATATTATATATATATATATATATCACTCGCAGAACTAAAATCTCTACCGGACCAAAAACGTTTAAATTTGGTAGTATGTTCAGTTGGCCCTTTAGAGCGCACTGAATCTTTTGGCAATATTTCAACTCTAATGGTGGTTTTTAAGGGTTTAAAGTTCGTCTTTTAGCATGTATATTCTTCTTCTCCCAATCTCTTAATTATAATTGAAATTCCCATATCATATGTTACTATAGAACTATAATCTAGATAGAGTAAATCTTCGAAACAGTTGTTAACTGGCAACTAACTTAATAATTTTGTCAGGTTGGCATTAAGTTGAGTTGACTTTGTTAGTTTGGCACCAAGTTGAAGATTTAAATGCATTTATCGCGGAAAATTGATTGTGCACTGCTACTTCAATATCCTGGGAATATTAAATTACTAGCCGTCAGGCTCGCTTCGCTCGCCATATCCGTTAGCCAGACGTTTAGTCTGGACCCCCGACTGGATTGTCCTAACAAATGATAAAAATGTTCAAATGAAAAATGCAGGCGAGCGAAGCGAGCCTGCTGATCTCATTCTTGGACGATCCAGTCGGGGGTCCAGGGGGCGGAGCCCCCTGGCTAGACGGATATGGCGAGCGAAGCGAGCCTGACGGCTAGTTATCTATACATTGTAAAATTCGTTGAATAATTAGCATTATCGTCATTTAATGTAAATTAGTGTATGCCCCCTCTATTTTTCTCCACTGCCATTATAACGTGGACCTCACTATACGGACTGTAGTTGACTTGAGACTGCGCGTGCGCGACTTCATTGAGCTTTGCTCTCCTATTATTATGATTACTATAATTACTACTATTATAAATTATTGCTCTAAGCTAGCGCGTTCCATTCATATAAAAATGAACTTCACTCTCTCAGGTAAGAATAAGAAGAAAGAGAAAATAGTAGATGATGCAGAAGAAGAAGAAGAAGAAGAAGAAAAAGAAGAAGAAGGGAGAGGAGAAGAAGAAGAAGAGAAGAAAAAGAAGAAGAAGGGAGAGGAGAAAAGAAGAAGAGAAGAAGAAGAAGAAGAAGAAGAAGAAAAGGATAGTGGATTGGAAAAGCAGATTAGAAGAGAACAAGATAGAAGTAATTGGAAAACATGAATGAAATTTGGAAGAGTAGCAGAATAGAAGAAGAGAAGAAGAGAAGAAGAAGAAAAAAGAGAAGAAGAGAAGAAGAAGAAGAAGAAGAGGAAGAGAAGAAGAAGAAGTAGAAGAAGAAGTGAATGGATCAAAACAAGAAAGCAGAAAGAAACGGCATGGAATTGGTTGGGATGAATGATGGAAGTTGAAAAAGATGATGATGAAGAAGAAGAAGAAGAAGAAGATGGTGAAGAAGAAGAAGAAGAAGAAAAAGATGATGATGAAGATCTAGTAGAAGAAGAAGAAGAAGAAGAAAAATAAGAAGATGAAGAAGAAGAGATTGGATTAAACCAGGTACGCAGTCAGATTATAAGAGTGAAAGAGAGAGATAAATTGAGTTTGAGAGAGAGAGAGTGAGTGTGTGAGAGTATGAGATAGAAGTGGTTGTTAGAAAACATGAATGGAACTCTGAAGAGCAGAAGGAGATGAAGAACTAGAAGAAGAAGAAGAGGAAGAAGAAGAAGAAGTAGAGATTGGATTAAAAAAAGTAGGCAGTCAGAGTATATGAGAGAGAGAGAGGGTGTGAGTGGAAAGAGTTTGAGATAGAAGTAGTTGTTAGAAAACATGAATGGAACTCTGAAGAGCAGAAGATGGAGAAGAAGAAGAAGAAGATGAAGAACTAGTAGAAGAAGAAGAAGAGAGTGGATTAAACAGGCACGCAGATAGATTAGAAGTCCCTCTCTTCTTGTGGAGAGAGAGAGAGAGTGTGTGTGAGAGAGAAAGAGAGAGAATACTGATTTGGATTAGCAGATTAAGTAGAAGAAGAATTAGTAGAAGAAGAAGAAGAAAAAGAAGAAGAAGTAGAAGAAGAATTAGTAGAAGAAGAAGTAGAATGAGAAGATGATGAACTAGTAGTAGTAGAAGAAGAAGAAGAGATCAAAACATGTACCCAGTCAGTTTATAAGAGAGAGAGAGAGAGAAATATTGAGGTTGAAAGTGAGAGAGATTGATTGAGTACTTTATTCATGTAGATTACAATATATACTGGCTTATACACTTATATACAATAGCTTACAATACAGCAACATTATAGATGAATTTACATAATATAGACTAAGAAAATAATTATTGAACTGTATATGATATGAAAAAGCAATTTGTAATATTATAACTATAGATAATTATATTGTAATGCATCTACATAAATTGGCGGAGCTTTGGACATATCAATGTCCATTCTTCAGAAACAATATACAAAATATCCTCCCCACTAACTCTCTACCAAAACTTTGATTCAATTAATTAAACTAAGGATTTATTTATTAATGGAAATATTGTAAAAATTTCAATCAATATAAATATTTACTTAATATGAGAGAGAGAGTGTGAGACAGAATACTGATTTGGATTAGCAGATTAAGTAGAAGAAGAAGAAAAAGAAGAAGAAGAAGTAGAAGAAGAAGATGATGAACTAGTAGTAGTAAAAGAAGAAGAAGAGATTAAAACAGGTACCCAGACAGATTATAAGAGAGAGAGAGAGAGAGAGAGAGAGAGAATAATATTGAGGTTGAAAGTGAGAGAGAGTGAGAGTATGAGATAGAAGTGGTTATTAGAAAACATGAATGGAGTTCGAAGAACTAGTAGTAGAAGAAGAAGAAAATAAAATGAAGAAGAGAGTGGATTAAACAGGTACTAGATAGATAGAAGAGAGGCATGTAGTGAGAGAGAGTGAGTGAGTGAGTGAGTGAGTGAGTGAGAGAAGTGGATGTTGAAAATCATGAATGGACTGCACCTCTATTTAGATTTCACCTGTTCATGCCACATCCTTGAATTCATTGAAGAACAGCATCCAGCATCCAGCATCCACTCTAAACAAGTTTCTTTCCCGCCCAATGAGGACTTGTCTCTCTCAATCTCGCACTCTCTCTCTCTCTCTCTCTCTCTCTCTCTCTCTCTCTCTTTGGTAGAGAGTTAGTGGGAAGGATATCTTTAATATTCTTTCCGAAGAATGGACATTGATATGTCCAAAGCTCCGCCAATTTATGTAGATGCATTACAATATATTATCCATAGTTATTATATTACAAATTGCTTTTTCATATCATATACAGTTCAATAATGATTTTCTTAGTCTATATTATGTAAATTCATCTATAATTTTGCTGTATTGTAAGCTATTGTATATAAGTGTATAAGCCAGTATGTATTGTAATCTACATGAATAAAGTACTCAATCAATCAATCAATCAATCTCTCTCTCGCAGACAGCAAGCCGTGTGGACCACAGAATCCTTGGTTCCGTTTTATTTATTTGAAGATATGCTCATTGACCGAGCGAAGTCAGGTCTAAGATTCAAGTCGACGGTTTGGCATTTCTCTTAATGTTTAAATGTTTGAATGTTTATATGTTGCGCATTTACGGCGAAACGCGTCTATAGAATTATTCATCATAAATCAGCTGACAAGTGATTACACAGATGTGTGGAGAAGCCAGTCTATTGCTGTATTTCCATAAGGTCTATAGTTTCAATCAGGTACTTGTGGATGAGAATACTGCGTGAGGTCCACTGTTCACAGAACTACTAGTTATTCCTTCTAGAACTTCTATTGACCGAGCGAAGTGCGGTCTCAGATTCAAGTCGACGGTTTGGCATTTCTCTTAATGTTTAAATGTTTGAATGTTTATAATTATGTTTGTATGTTGCGCATTTACGGCGAAACGCGGTAATAGATTTTCATGAAATTTGACAGGTATGTTCCTTTTTTAATTGCGCGTCGACGTATATACAAGGTTTTTGAAAATTTTGCATATCAAGGATAATAAAGGAAAAGAAGCCTCCTTCATACGCCAATATTAGAGTAAAAATCAGACTATAGAATTATTCATCATAAATCAGCTGACAAGTGATTACACAGATGTGTGGAGAAGCCAGTCTATTACTGTATTTGTATAAGGTCTATAGTTTCAATCAGGTACTTGTGGATGAGAATACTGCGTGAGGTCTACTGTTCACAGAACTACTAGTAGTTCTTTAGTGAGGTCCACGTTATAATGGCAGTGTTTGATTAGCAATGGTATTGCTATCCTTGTCTATCATTCGACAAAACAGATTTTCTTTTTGTTACCTGATCGTTTTTCATCAATTTATAGATGTGAAAAATTAACAAAATATTTAATCTCAATCATGAAGATTCATTATTATTAAACGAAAATCCCAATTAAATGCTGTGAATCACCCCGAAGACTTCTGCTACTGCAAATATTGACAACAGGGTAAACAGCTAGATGGAAATTCGATGAGCTCTACTATTCAAAAATTATTTGTCTGAAAGTGTCGGACTGCTTCTGATTGCTTTTGAAAGTGTAATATTTTGTAGTGTCTGAAAATGTCTGATGATGTCTGACGTTGTCTAAAAGTGTTCAAAGGTGAAAGTTTCTTGACAGTCTCTGAAAATGTCTGACAATGTCTGATGATGTCTGACATTCTCTAAAAGTGTTTAAAGGTGAAAGTCTCTCCAAAGTGACTGATAGTGTCTGACAATGTCTGATGATGTCTGACATTGCCTGAAAGTGTTCAAAGGTGAAAGTTTCTTGACAGTCTCTGAAAATGTCTGACAATGTCTGATGATGTCTGACATTGCCTGAAAGTGTTCAAAGGTCAAAGTTTCTTGACTGTCTCTGAAAGTATCCGAATATGTCTGACAGTGACTGTCGTTACCGTACCTTGTAGTGTCGTGTCTTATCGACAACTGTATGGCCGTCGTGAGCTGTCTGAAGGGTGGAACATTCACTGGATGCGCCCTTGGCAGTTTTATCTCCTTCGGGACACCTGCATTGCTTCTCCAGCCAGGGGTGACTTGGATCATAGATGTCAATTTTGCCACAGACTGCCCAGCGGCCACATACTGGCAGACTGCTGTCTGAATCCTGTCATAAGAATACATTGCAATTAAAATCATTGAAAAACTTTAGTATATTATGTCACAAGGACGGGAAGGGACCTTTTGCAGGCGAGAATGATGTTTCATTCATTCAACCACTGCAAAAGACATTCACGTCCAAGTAACGTACATATTTATTGTCATGATAATCTAGAAAAGAATTATTGAGAAACAGATAACATTACCTGCTTGTGCTGACATTACTACATGCATTCTATAAACATAACCTAGTTTACAAGTTCCGAATCAGGAATTTTTTTCATTTTAGTTGACAAATCTTCCACCTGGAGCACTAAAAGGCAGTTTTTGTACCAGTTTTGCTGTTCCTATTTGGGAACTAGGAAACATACTCAACTGTAAAGAAAACGAATGGTTTCATTACAGTAGAATATGCTGTAATGAGAATTATATGTTTATTTCTTCTGCAAACAGCTGTTTACCGGATTGATTTCATGGATGTAAAACAGCTGAAATAGAATGACTATGACAAAATAGCTGTTCATGTATTAAGAGCGTAATGCGCGACTTTATCGCTTGCGCAAAACAGTTAATTTTGTAGTGTCAAAACAGTGATAATTTTGCAAGAGAGATAAAGAACCATTATGTGTGTATTACATACAAAATTTTTCCTACAACTGCCCAAACCTGTTAAATTACTTTTATCGGCAGAGTTACAATTACTGACTTTCTAGGTTAAGATCTGACCTTTTGGCGAGCTGCTTACCATCAGCTGATTGGCAAGCGTAAAGAAACTCTTCTGCGCATGCACGAATGATTTGCGAGTGTAAAGAAAATTTACTGTGCATTGCCGGATGGTTAGCGAGCAAAAAAGTAGATTCTCCTCAGAAATAAGCTGTTTTACGAGGATAATTATTGAGTATGTGAATTCATTTTCACGTGCAGTTGTAGAAAAATAATGTTTTGTCATAGTCATCAATTTCAGCTGTTTTCCATGCATGACATCAATCTGGTAAACAGCATTTTGCAGAACAAATAAACATATGATTCTCATTACAGCATTCATTTTTCTTGACAGTTGAGTATGTTTCCTAGTTCCCAAATAGGAACAGCAAAACTGCTACAAAAACTGCCTTTTAGTGCTCCAGGTGGAAGTTTTGTCAACTTCCACAAAATTCCTGACTCGGAATTTGTAAACTAGGTTATGTTTATGGAATGAATGTAGTAACATCA
Source organism: Nilaparvata lugens (assembly GCF_014356525.2). Classification (NCBI taxonomy): domain Eukaryota; kingdom Metazoa; phylum Arthropoda; class Insecta; order Hemiptera; family Delphacidae; genus Nilaparvata; species Nilaparvata lugens. The sequence goes on from NC_052512.1 coordinate 43,837,611, forward strand.
GCACAAGCAGGTAATGTTTTCTGATTCTCAATTATTCTTCTTTAGATTATTATGAGAAAAAATAGTGTACGTTACTTGGACATGAATGTCTTTTGCAGTGCTCAAATGAAATTCTAGTCTCGGCTAATGCCTCGACTAGAAAAATCATTCTCATCTGCAAAAGATGCCTTTCCATCCCTGTTATTTAAGATACTATAAAAGACAGTACTACTGTCTAAATCCTGACATAAGAATACATTGCAATTAAAATCATTGAATAATAATTTACAATAAGTAGTAAAAATTTAATAATTGAGAAACGGAAATAATTTAAAAGACAGTACATGTCCTGCAACTTTGCCTAACGGTATATAGGCAAGGTATGTTTGATGGGGTAATATTCACGGCTTTGCAAAAACATCAGGCTTCAGAAACCCTAGTTCCCTAGATGGAGGAAGCTCCCTACACACAGAGATTCTTCATGAATGAGATATTAGCAACGTATCACCAACAATGGAAAGAGCTTGTTGAAAGAATGTTAGCTGATAGGTTGTGTTGTGCTAGAAGGATCTAACTCCAAACAGCTCCTTGTGTATCTTTTCGGATGCAACATGTAGCTTTTTAGAAGATACAAAAGAGCATCTGTTGCTTATGGAGAGATACATTGGAGCTCTTTGTGTATCTTCTCAGATACAACACGTTCCTTTTGAAAAGATACAAACGATCATCTGTTGCTTATGGAGAGATACTTTAAAGCTCCTTGTGTATCTTTTCGGATGCAACACGTAGGTTCTGAGAAGATACAAAGGAGCATCTGTTGCTTATGGAGAGATACATTGAAGCTCCTTGTGTATCTTTTCGGATGCAACACTTAGGTTTTGAGAAGATATAAAAAAGCATCTGTTGCTTATTGAAAGATACATTAGCTCTTTGTGTATCTTTCCAGATGCAACATGTTACTTTTTTGAAGATACAAAAAAGCATCTGCTGCTTATGGAAGGATACATAAAAGCTCTTGTGTATCTTCTCGGATGCAACACATAGCTTCTGAGCTGAGGAGATACAAAAAAGCATCTGTTGCTTATTGAGAGATACATTAAAGCTCTTTGTGTATCTTTCCAGATGCAACGCGTTGCTTGTGTGAAGATACATAAGAGCATCTGTTGCTAATGGAGAGATACATTGAAGCTCTTTGTATATCTTTTCGGATGCAACACGGTGCTTTTGAGAAGATACAAAAGAGCATCTGTTGTTTATGGAGAGATACATAAAAGCTCATTGTGTATCTTTTCGGATGCAACACGTTGCTTTTGTGAAGATACAAAAGAGCATCTGTTGCTTATGGAAATAACCAATCTCTCAAACTATCTCTATTCATTTTTTGTCACTGTTTTGATGACCGAATGAAGAAGATATCAAGTTGTCACTGAGTGTCACAAACCGTCACAGCTGATTGGCTCCCAGTCACGCGGCACAGAAATTGTCACAAAAAGTCACAGGTTTAACCAGCCATTATTGTGAGGTCCACGTTATAATGGCAGTGGAGAAAGATGGTTGAACAGCGTAGCCGATTCTCTGCCTTGCCACTGCCTTCTATAGAGGATAGCTTTTAGCGGTATATCTGATTTTTTCATTTACACATTGATAGATACAATATAATTCTCAACTATGAATGATTGTGGAAGGAGGAACAACAGGCTTTCAGCCCAAAACTGTTCCCTCACCAAATTTAGATAGAAATTATCCAAAAGCAGGTTATGTTTACACTTCATGATTTCAGTAATTATAACTGTTCCTTCTTGTATCAAATTATCAATCATATCTCATACGTCAAGGTAATGAATCCTCCAGTGATCAAATAATAAATTTTCATAATTAAGATTATATATTCTGTTAATTAATTATTAGATTTCTAAATTGTTGAAATGTAGTAACGTTGTGGAGGTGGAAAGGGATAGTGCCATCTGATTTGTGGAATGATAGACAAGGATAGCAACACCAATGTTAATCAAATACTGCCATTATAACAAGGTCACGGCTTGTTTCAGTGTTGAAAGGCCTAACTAGAAGAGAATAGCGTTCTTTTTTAATGTTGAGTAGGCATAATCATCATCAACAAGTTAGTTGTCCGTGCGAAGTGAGGTCGAAAGGTGCGTACACATATACGCACTTCCAACCCGCACCGAGCACGCTCTGCCCTCGTACCGCCCTCTTACCGCCCTCGTTCCTCCATCGAACCACAGTCGCTCCGCCCACGCACCCATCATGAACGTTACGGAAGATGTTAGATCTTCTCGCGTTCCCCGGTCGAACCACTGTTGCTCGCCGGTCGATCATCAATCGCTCTGCTGGAGTGACGTTCGGTTGCGGAGCAGAGCGACAGTCTGTACGCACCTTTAGATTCAGTTAACGGTTTGGCATTTCTCTCTATGTTATGTATTTTTACTTTCCTTGCCCTATTACCATAGGTAAGGAAAGTATTGCTTTCCGAAAAAAATTAAGGTACCCGAATTTCTAAATTTCTATACGTTTCAAGGTCCCTGAGTCCAAAAAAGTGGTTTGGGTATGGTCTGTATGTGTGTGTGTGTGTGTGTGTGTGTGGTGGGTGTGTGTGTGTGTGTGTGTGTGTGTGTGTGTGTGTGTGTGTGTGTGTGTGTGTGTGTTGTGTGTGTCTGTGTGTCATTCAACGGACACACAAAAATTTAACGGACGGATAACAGTTATCAGAGATTGACAATGGTGTAATAACCAAAACCGGTCTTTCTAATTATCAATAAATCAGTGGTTTTTTGACAATTTCTTAGTCTTTTTCATTCAATAGGAACGTAAGGTCCTCACAATATAAGGATCCGACTCGAACAATTTCGATCAAATGCGATTCAAGCTGGCGGCTAAAATGGCGAAAATGTTGTCAAAAACAGTGTTTTTTGCGATTTTCTCGAAAACGGCTCCAACGATTTTGATTAAAGTTATACCTAGAATAGAAATCGATAAGCTCTATCAACTGTCACAAGTCCCATATCTGTAAAAATTTCAGGAGCTCCGCACAATCTATGCAAAGTTTGATTTTAGATTTTCAATTATCAGGCCTCAGATACAATTTAAACAAAAAATTTCGAGTGGAAAAGATTGAGCATGAGAATCTCTACAATTAATGTTTTGTAACATTTTCACCTAAAATTAAAAATAAGCTCGAAATTCGAGAAAATGTGATTATCCAATTGCAAACTGTTGATTCTATTAAATGATTTACTATGAAGAGATAGCAGACCTCGTGTGTGTCTCCAGCGTTATTGCCCTGTCACCAGCTGGCTCAAATCGTAGAATAGTAGACTTCAGATGCGCGGGAACACTAGCGTCAGGTGATCAATTTTCATAACGGCAAGGAAAGTTGTGTGAGTGCGCCACACCAGATTTTTTTTTCGCATCGACCTATATATAAGGGATGGGTATCGAAAGACAAAACATCGATGTTCTGAACATCGATGTTTTTTTCAAATTAACATCGATAAGTGAAAAACATCAAACAGTAAACATCGATGCTTTTAAACATTGATGTATCGATACCCATCCCTAGTATATATATATGTAAGGTTTTTTGAAATTTTGCATTTAAAAGCCGGGTCCACTCTTATAATGTTTGTCGAAACAGTTTGGGCAAATTTTATTATGATCGACAAACAATGTTTGCCAGTGGCAAGTGGCCTGTATGGACGCGTCACCAAACAAAATTTGTAAGTGGGGAGAACAGGTTTTAGGTTATATAACAAACACTGAAAATGTTTGGAAAATCAGTAATTTTCTGTTTGACAAATAATTATTGTCAGACTTTTTTAAATGTTTGTCCCTGAATCCTCAACAAACATGTATGCCGAACAGGAATGTCGAACATTTGTTCAGTGTGGATACGACTTAAGGATAATTGACCGAGCGAAGTGAGGTCTAAGTTTCAAATCGACGGTTTGGCATTTCTATGTTTCAATGTTTATATGTTGTGCATTTACGGCGAAACGCGGTAATAGATTTTCATGAAATTTGACAGGTATGTTCCTTTTATAATTGCGCGTCGACGTTTATACAAGGTTTTCGGGAATTTTGCATGTCAAGGATAATATAAAAGGAAAAAGGAGCCTCCTTCATATGCCAATATTAGAGTAACAATCAGACTATAGAATTATTCATCATAAATCAGCTGACAAGTGATTACACAGATGTGTGGAGAAGCCAGTCTATTGCTGCATTCCCATAAGGTCTATAGTTTCAATCAGGTACTTGTGGATGAAAATACTGCGTGAGGTCTACTGTTCACAGAACTACTAGTATAATAGATAACTAGAAGCCTATATACAGATATACGCGCCGCGAACTTGAGCAATTCACTTTTAATCAGCTGACTATATCTATATTTTTACAGAAACGGTAAGATACAGATATAAAAAGCTTTGCATCAGCTGATTAAAAGTGAATTGTTCATGTTCGCGGCGCGTATATTTGTACGTACCTCATGAGTAAAAATCAGACTAGAATTATTCAACATAAATCAGCTGTCTAGTGGATTATTAATTGCATGCAATGAGGCATGCAATTAATATCTCAATGTATTTTTGTAAAAAATCAGCAGTCGTGTGGACTATTAATTGCATGCAATGACGCATGCAATTAATAACTGAATGTAATCATAGTATTGTCTCTCGACCTTTCTCTGTTTTCAACTCGGGCTGTCCTGTTGCCAGTATGTCTTGAAGGAGATTAGGTTTTAATGTTAGCATTTCTGATACACCAACCCCAACAGCCATTAGCCGTTTACACACCGATATCTCGCCGACACGACATACAGACAGAAATTACTCTGATGGAGGCTGTGGTTTATAACTGCGCGAGGTCTACTGTTCACAGAACTACTGTAGTTACTTTATTATAGTGCTCGATACGAAGACATTATTAGGGGATAAATTCTCTTTCTCCTCTTCTAAATTTTTTCAACTTCACTTTTTCTTTTGTTTCCTTGTACTTCATTTCATTTTCTGGACGTTCTTCATCGTTATATTTGCATATTTTCTCCTTGTTTCTCCTCACTGTCTCTTTGTGAATGGATAAATTGATGAATAAAGATTTTAATTAATAAATAAATGAATATTAACTTTTATTCACAGTAGAATTATTTTGGGTATATAAATTATTGCATCCCAACAATTTTTGCTTTCAAGAGCAGAAAAAAAATTTGAACTTCAACCCAGGAGGCTTCTAGTTATCTATTATGCTAGTAGTTCTGTGCACAGTAGACCTCACGCAGTATTTTTCATCCACAAGTACCTGATTGAAAACTATAGACCTTATGGAAATACTGCAATGGACTGGCTTCTCCACACATCTGTGTAATCACTTGTCAGCTGATTTATGATGAATAATTCTATAGTCTGATTGTTACTCTAATATTGGCGTATGAAGGAGGCTCCTTTTTCCTTTCATATTATCCTTGAAAAGCAAAATTTCCAAAAACCTTGTATATACGTCGATGCGCAATTGAAAAAGGAACATACCTGTCAAGTTTCATGAAAATCTATTACCGCGTTTCGCCGTAAATGCGCAACATATAAACATTCGAACATTAAGAGAATGTCAAACCGTCGACTTAAATCTTAGACCTCACTTCGCTCGTTCAATTATTGCATCCCAATTGCTTTCATGAGCATAAAATGCATATCCACTTCAACCCAGGAGTCTTCTAGTTATCTATAATTCTATAATATAATAAAGGAAAGAACAATTGGTTCATACACGTAGGGGATAGGAAATTCACGAATGACGCATCATCACGTCTCAACTACTCAACTGATTAACTTGACATTTTGCTTATAGATTCTTGATTTACCGAGGATGGTTATAGGCATATTCTAAACACTTCAAGAGTTTAGTAGGTCAAGTTTTCAGTTTGTCAAGTTTTTCAGGACTCTCGCGAAGCACGGGTTAACTGCTGGTACATAGATTGATTCAGAATATATTTGGCTGACTTGAAAAGCTGAGAGAGAGATTCATTGATTGATTGATTGAGTACTTTATTTCTGTAGATTACAATATATACTGGCTTATACACTTATATACAATAGTTACAATACAGTAAAATTATAGATGAATTTACATAATATAGACTAAGAAAAATAATTATTGAACTGTATATGATATGAAAAAGCAATTTGTAATATGATAACTATAGATAATAATTATATTGTTATGCATGTACATAAATTGGCGGAGCTTTGGACATATCAATGTCCATTCTTCGGAAACAATATTCAATATATCCTCCCCACTAACTCTCTACCAGAACGGTGAGAGAGAGGGAGGGTGAGCGAGAGATGGAGGGAGAGTGAGAGAGATGTATTCATTAGGAGTAGCGGGAAGATAGCTCTTCAAGATTGGAGGAGGTGAATGAAGAAAGAAGAGAGGAGAATAAGGACAGGAAGAAGAAGAAGAAGAAGAAGAAGAAGAAGAAGAAGAAGAAGAAGAAGAAGAAGAAGAAAAGAAGAAGGAGAATGAGAAGAAAAGTGTACAGATTCAGGACCAGGCAAGCAATCTTGCCTGGAGCCAGTTTTTGGAGAATTAAAAGAAAAAAAAGAACGAAAAGTTGGAAGAAGAACAAGGAGAAGAAGAAGAAGAAGAAGAAGGAGAAGGAGGAGGAGCAGAAGAAGACTGGAGATGAAGAAGAAGAAGATGAAGAAGAAGAAGAAGAAGAAGAAGAAAAAAACAGGAGGAGGAGGAGAAGAGGTAGAAGAAGAAGTGGAAGAAGAAGGAGAGGAAGTAGGAGGAGGAGTAGGAGTATGAAGAGAAGGACGAAGAAGAAGAAGGCTGGAGAAGAAGAAGAAGAAGAACAATTTATTATGAGAAGCTGAAAGAGGAAGATGGAAAGTGAAGGAGAACAAAAAGAAAAGGAAGAAGAAAACTGGAGAAGAAGCAGAAAAAGTAGTAGGAGCAGAAGAAGAAGAAGAAGAAGAAGAAGAAGAAGAAGAAGAAGAAGAAGAAGAAAAATAGTAGTATAAAAAAGTGGATATGTGCTGAGCAGCTACTGGAATTACACGTTAAGTTGACCCAAGAGAGAGAGAGAGTGATTGTTAGAGAGCGTGAGAGAGAGAGATTGATTGTGGAACCAGACTATACCTGATGCCAGGTGTTCATTGTGCCCATTTTTTTGGAAGCTGATTGTACACACCACCTGTGTCTCAAGATGTGATGCTGCAATAATATATAGTGAGGAATACGTTATAACGGCAGTGGAGAAAGATAGGATGACAGCGTTGTCGATTCTCTGCCTTGTCAAGACCTTCTATAGACGTAATAGAAACCGAATTATTGCTGTAATAGATAACTGTTCATTCTCGTTTAAAATAATCTATTTATATAAAAGCGTGGAATATATAGTGAGGAATACGTTATAACGGCAGTGGAGAAAGATAGGATGACAGCGTTGTCGATTCTCTGCCTTGTCAAGACCTTCTATAGACGTAATAGAAACCGAATTATTGCTGTAATAGATAACTGTTCATTCTCGTTTAAAATAATCTATTTATATAAAAGTGAAATGGCACTCACTCACTGACTGACTGACTCACTCACTCGTAAAACTAGAAATCTACCGGACCAAAAACGTTAAATTTGGTATAGTGAGGTCCACGTTATAATGGCAGTGGATAAAGATAGAAGAATTGCGATACCGATTCTCTGCATTAATTAATTATATTTCTACACTGTCAAAAACATAATTGGCATCGTTGTGGACCTAGAAAAGGATAGTACCACCGGCTTTGTCGAATGATAGACAAGGATAGAAAAACCAAAGTTGATCGAATACTGTCATTATAACGTGAACCTCACTATAGGTGCGTTCAGTTGGCCCTTCAGAGGCGCACTAAGAAATCTTTTGGCAATATTTTAACTCTCAGGGTGGTTTTTAAGGGTTTAAAGTTCGTCTTTTAGCATGTATATTCTTCTTCTCCCAATCTCTTAATCGTAATTCAAAAATGTCCATACCATATGTTAATATAGAACTATAATGTAGAGAGAGTACCTCTTCGAAACAGTTGTTAACTGGTAACTACATTAATAATTTTGTCAGGTTGGCGTTAAGTTGAGTTGACTTTGTTAGGTTGGCACCAAGTTGAAGATTGAAATGCATTTATCGCGGAAAAATTGATTGGGCACTGCTACTTCAATCAGAGCTATTCCTGGGAATATTATATGACTAGCCGTCAGGCTCGCTTCGCTTGCCATATCCGTTTAGCCACACGTTTAGTCTGTAACCCCGACTGGATTGTCCTAACATATGATAAAAATGCTCAAATGAAAAATGCTCTGATCTCATTCTTGGAGGATCCAGTCGGGGGTCCAGGGGGCAGAGCCCCCTGGCTAGACGGATATGGCGAGCGAAGCGAGCCTTCTGATCTCATTCTTGGACGACCCAGTCGGGGGTCCAGGGGGCGGAGCCCCCTGGCTAGACGGATATGGCGACCGAAGCGAGCCTGACGGCTAGTAGACGTAATAGAAACCGAATTATTGATGTAATAGATAACTTTTCATTCTCGTTTAAAATAATCAATTATATTTTATTAAGCAAGAAATTATATTCTTCAATAATTTAATAATAAATGTTCATAATTAAGATGAAATATTCTGTTAATTAATTATTGATTCTATATTTTTAAAAGACGATCTGGCAACAGAGCAAAGCGAGAAAGAGATAGCTCTATCCGAATTTGTTGAATGATAGACAAGGATAGCAACAACAATTTTAATCAAATACTGCCATTATAACGTGGACCTCACTAAAAGAAGATGATACAAAGATCACCACACATGATACAGTATCATCCGAGCTTGATACACAACTCCATAATTTGATACAAATCTTCCGAATTTTGGCAACTTTGCAGAGGTAGGAAGGAATAGTGCTATCTGTTTTGTGGAATGATAGACAAGGATAGCAACACCAATGTCAATCAAATACTGCCATTATAACGTGGACCGCACTAGAATATTATCTATATATATAGAAGCGAAATGGCACTCACTCACTGACTGACTGACTGACTCACTCACTCACTCGCATAACTAAAAATCTACCGGACCAAAAACGTTCAAATTTGGTAGGTATGTTCAGTTGGCCCTTTAGAGGCGCACTAAGAAATCTTTTGGCAATATTTTAACTCTAAGGGTTGTTTTTAAGGGTTTAAAGTTCGTCTTTTAGCATGTATATTCTTCTTCTCCCAATCTCTAAATTATAATTGAAATCTCCATATCATACGTTACTATAGAACTAAAATCTAGATAGAGTACCTCTTCGAAACAGTTGTTAACTGGCAACTAAATTAATAATTTTGTCAGGTTGGCATTAAGTTGAGTTGACTTTGTTAGGTTGGCACCAAGTTGAAGATTTAAATGCATTTATCGCGGAAAAATTGATTGGGCACTGCTACTTCAATCCTGGGAATATTATATTCTAGCAGTCAGGCTCGCTTCGCTCGCCATATCCGTTTAGCCAGCCGTTTAGTCTGGACCCCCGACTGGATTGTTCTAACATATGATAAAAATGCTCAAATGAAAAATGCAGGCGAGCGAAGCGAGCGCTGATCCCATTCTTGGACGATCCAGTCGGGGGTCCAGGGGACGGAGCCCCCTGGCTAGACGGATATGGCGAGCGAAGCGAGCCTGACGGCTAGTTTCCACATAAAATTACATGTAACCTTTTGCTAGTTTATCCAGATACCAAACAAAATTTAAAATCATTTCCATGATTTATATTTGATATAGGAGAAATTTTCTTGAGCATTTTCCAGTGTTTCCTAACACTTTAATTTTCCAAATATTCCTTCTATGAAGAGAAATGATTAAGAAGGACGAGAATGAATGAAAAAGAATGGGAGAAGAAAGGATGGATGAGCAGAAGAAGATGAAGAAGAGAAGAAAAGATTGATTGATTGATTGATTGAGTACTTTATATATGTAGATTACAATATATACTGGCTTATACACTTATATACAATAGCTTACAATACAGCAAAATTATAGATGAATTTACATGATATGACTAAGAAAATAATTATTGAACTGTATATTATGAAAAAGCAATTTGTAATATAATAACTATAGATAATAATTATATTGTTATGCATCTACATAATTGGCGGAGCTTTGGACATATCAATGTCCATTCTTCGGAAACAATATTAAAATATCCTCTCCACTAACTCTCTACCAAAACGTTAATTTCATTATTAAAACTGAAGAAGAAGAAGAAGAAGAAGAAGAAAGAAGAAGAAGAAGAAGAAGAAGAAGAAGAAGAAGAAGAAGATGATGAAGATAAGATGAAGATGAAGATGAAGATGAAGATGAAGATGAAGATGAAGATGAAGATGAAGATGAAGATGAAGATGAAGATGAAGATGAAGATGAAGATGAAGATGAAGATGAAGATGAAGATGAAGATGAAGATGAAGATGAAGATGAAGATGAAGATGAAGATGAAGATGAAGAAGAAGAAGAGGATGAAGATGAAGATGAAGATGAAGAACGACAACAACAAAAGAAGGAGAGAAAGAAAACAGATATAAAAATGAGAGAAAATATTTGAATAAAGTAAATTCAGGTTAACCCACCCGAACAGGTACGTTGAAATAGAAGTGACATTTAGAAGAAATCCCACATAATCGTCTACCACTCAACATTTATTATTCAAAATATATATGGCGCCATATCCCAGGCTTAACAACACCTGTTGTTTATCAACATTTTGTCCCGTTGTCGTAAAATATGTGGTATTGCTATCCTTGTCTATCATTCAACAAAACAGATAGCGCTATCCTTTCCTACCTCTGCAAAGTTGCCAAAGTTCGGAAGATTTGTATCATATTATGGAGTTGTGTATCAAGCTCAGATGATACTGTATCATGTGTCAGGTTTGGCATTAAGTTGAGTTGACTTTGTTAGGTTGGCACCAAGTTGAAGATTTAAATGCATTTATCGCGGAAAAATTGATTGGGCACTGCTACTTCAATCCTGGGAATATTATATTACTAGCAGTCAGGCTCGCTTCGCTCGCCATATCCGTTTAGCCAGCCGTTTAGTCTGGACCCCCGACTGGATTGTTCTAACATATGATAAAAATGCTCAAATGAAAAATGCAGGCGAGCGAAGCGAGCCTGCTGATCCCATTCTTGGACGATCCAGTCGGGGGTCCAGGGGACGGAGCCCCCTGGCTAGACGGATATGGCGAGCGAAGCGAGCCTGACGGCTAGTTTCCACATAAAATTACATGTAACCTTTTGCTAGTTTATCCAGATACCAAACAAAATATTAAAATCATTTTCCATGATTATAATTTGATATAGGAGAAATTTTTTTGAGCATTTTCCAGTGTTTCCTAACGGACTTTAATTTTCCAAATATTCCTTCTATGAAGAGAAATGATTAAGAAGGACGAGAATGAAATGAAAAAGAATGGGAGAAGGAAAGGATGGATGAGCAGAAGAAGATGAAGAAGAAGAAGAAGAAGAAGAAGAAGATTGATTGATTGATTGATTGAGTACTTTATATATGTAGATTACAATATATACTGGCTTATACACTTATATACAATAGCTTACAATACAGCAAAATTATAGATGAATTTACATGATATAGACTAAGAAAATAATTATTGAACTGTAATGATATGAAAAAGCAATTTGTAATATAATAACTATAGATAATAATTATATTGTTATGCATCTACATAATTGGCGGAGCTTTGGACATATCAATGTCCATTCTTCGGAAACAATATTAAAAATATCCTCTCCACTAACTCTATTACCAAAACGTTAATTTCATTATTAAAACTGAAGAAGAAGAAGAAGAAGAAGAAGAAGAAGAAGAAGAAGAAGAAGAAGAAGAAGAAGAAGAAGAAGAAGAAGAAGATGAGAAGATGAAGATGAAGATGAAGATGAAGATGAAGATGAAGATGAAGATGAAGATGAAGATGAAGATGAAGATGAAGATGAAGATGAAGATGAAGAGATGAAGATGAAGATGAAGATGAAGATGAAGATGAAGATGAGATGAGATGAAGATGAAGATGAAGATGAAGATGAAGAGAGAAAGAAGAAGAAGAGGATGAAGATGAAGATGAAGATGAAGAACGACAACAACAAAAGAAGGAGAGAAAGAAAACAGATATAAAAATGAGAGAAAATATTTGAAATATTTGAATAAAGTAAATTCAGGTTAACCCACCCAAACAGGTACGTTGAAATAGAAGTGACATTTAGAAGAAATCCCACATAATCGTCTACCACTCAACATTTATTATTCAATATATATGGCGCCATATCCCAGCTAACAACACCGGTTTTTACACATTTTGTCCCGTTGTCGTAAAATATGTGGTATTGCTATCCTTGTCTATCATTCAACACAAAACAGATAGCGCTATCCTTCCTACCTCTGCAAAGTTGCCAAAGTTCGGAAGATTTGTATCATATTATGGAGTTGTGTATCAAGCTCAGATGATACTGTATCATGTGTGGTGATCTTTGTATCATCTTCTTTTAGTGAGGTCCACGTTAATAATGGCAGTATTTGATTAAAATTGTTGTTGCTATCCTTGTCTATCATTCAACAAAACAGATCCTTTCCTACCTCTGCACTGTTGTGAAAGTTCGGAAGTCTTGTATCAAATTATGGTGTTGTGTAACAAGCTCAGATGATACTGTATCATATTTTGTTGATACTGTTTCATGTGTGGTGATCTTTGTATCATCTTCCTTCAGTGAGGTCCACGTTATAATGGCAGTGTTTGATTAGCAATGGTGTTGCTATCCTTGTCTACAATTCAACAAAGTAGATAGCACTATCTCTTTCTCGCCTTGTTCTGGTGCCAGTTTGTCTTTTAACAATGTAGAATTAACTAACAAAATATTCCATCTTAATTATGGAAATTTAATAAGAACGTATTTAAAATTCAATTTTTTGTTTAATAAATTATAACTGTCTATTTTAAACGAGAATGAACAGTTAATATTACATCAATAAACCTGTATCAGCTACCATCTATAGAAGGCATTGACAAGACAGAGGATCGGCAACGTTGTTCTCCCATCTTTCTCCACTGCCGTTATAAAGTGAACCTCACTAAAGATGTTTCTCTTATTTCATAAGCATATATTATGCATAAGATCTCGTGAAAAGAAGTAGAACATACAAATATCCAATAGGATATAACTAGTAGTTCTGTGAACAGTAGACCTCACGCAGTATTCTCATCCACAAGAACCTGATTGAAACTATAGACCTTATGGAAATACAGCAATAGACTGGCTTCTCCACACATCTGTGTAATCACTTGTCAGCTGATTTATGATGAATAATTGTATAGTCTGATTTTTACTCTAATATTGGCGTATGAAGGAGGCTCCTTTTTCCTTTTATACTAGTAGTTATGTGAACAGTAGACCTCACGCAGTATTCTCATCCACAAGTACCTGATTGAAACTATAGACCTTATGGAAATACAGCAATAGATTGGCTTCTCCACACATCCGTGTAATCACTTGTCAGCTGATTTATGATGAATAATTGTATAGTCTGATTTTTACTCTAATATTGGCGTATGAAGGAGGCTCCTTTTTCCTTTTATACTAGTAGTTATGTGAACAGTAGACCTCACGCAGTATTCTCATCCACAAGTACCTGATTGAAACTATAGACCTTATGGAAATACAGCAATAGATTGGCTTCTCCACACATCTGTGTAATCACTTGTCAGCTGATTTATGATGAATAATTGTATAGTCTGATTTTTACTCTAATATTGGCGTATGAAGGAGGCTCCTTTTTCTTTTATACTAGTAGTTATGTGAACAGTAGACCTCACGCAGTATTCTCATCCACAAGTACCTGATTGAAACTATAGACCTTATGGAAATACAGCAATAGATTGGCTTCTCCACACATCTGTGTAATCACTTGTCAGCTGATTTATGATGAATAATTCTATAGTCTGATTTTTACTCTAATATTGGCGTATGAAGGAGGCTCCTTTTTCCTTTTATATTATCCTTGAAATGCAAAATTTCCAAAAAACTTGTATATATACGTGCAATTAAGAAAGGAACATACCTGTCAAATTTCATGAAAATCTATTACCGCGTTTCGCCGTAAATGCGCAACATATAAACATTTAAACATTAAGAGAAATGCCAAACCGTCGACTTGAATCTTAGACCTCACTTCGCTCCGTCAATTAATAATATAAACAAGAATAGTTATATTACATCAGGTACACCGGTATCACCTAGGCGGTGGCAAGGCAGAGAATCTGCAACTCTGTTTTCCCATAGTGAGGTCCACGTTATAATGGCAGTGTTGAAAGATAGGAGAACAACGTTGTCGATTTTCTATCTTTCCAATGTCTTCTATTGACGGTAGCTGATACAGGTTTATTGATGTATTATTAACTGTTTATTCTCGTTTTAAATAATCAATTATATTTTATTGAGCAAGAAATTATATTTTCCAATGATTTCATAATTAGGATGAAATATCTTGTTAATTGATTATTAGTTCTACATTGTTGGAAGAAGATCTGGCAACAGAGCAAAGCGAGAAAGAGATATCGCTATCCGCTTTGTTGAAAGATAGACAAGGATAGCAACACCATTGCTAATCAAATACTGCCATTATAACGTGGACCTCGCTATAGCTGTTTATTTAGTTCACTTGTGTAGTATGGTATGGAATGTGACCTTGTAGCGTGTATACTTCATTCATAGTCACTTATTATTGTCTTTTTTTGTGCATCACTCTAGCTCTTATTTTTTAATATCAGTTAGAACAAACACGTTAGATTTTAATGTATTTTACCTCTCTGTATCTATAATAGATTATATTCATTTATTGACCGAGCGAAGTGAGGTCTATGATTCAAGTCGACGGTTTTGCATTTCTCTTTATTCATGTTTATATGTTGGGCATTTACGGCGAAACGCGGTAAGAGATTTTCAGGAAATTTGACAGGTATGTTCCTTTTTTAATTGCGCGTCGACGTATATACAATGATTTTGAAAATTTTGCACACTAAGGATAATATAAAAGGAAAAAGAGCCTCTTCCATACGCCAATATTAGAGTAAAATCAGACTATAGAATTACTATTCATCATAAATCAGCTGACAAGTGATTACACAGATGTGTGGAGAAGCCAGTCTATTGCTGTATTTCCATAAGGTCTATAGTTTCAATCAGGTACTTTTGGATGACAATACTGCGTGAGGTCTACTGTTCACAGAACTACTAGTATAAAAGGAAAAAGGAGCCTCGTTCATACGCCAATATTAGAGTAAAAATCAGACTATAGAATTATTCATCATAAATCAGCTGACAAGTGATTACACAGATGTGTGGAGAAGCCAGTCTATTGCTGTATTTCCATAAGGTCTATAGTTTCAATCAGGTACTTGTGTATGAGAATACTGCGTGAGGTCTACTGTTCACAGAACTACTAGTAAATTATATTCATTTATTGACCGAGCGTGAGGTGTAAGATTCAAGTCGACGGTTTTGCATTTCTCTTAATGTTTATATGTTGCGCAATTACTGCGAAACGCGGTAATAGATTTCCATGAAATTTGACAGGTATGTTCTTTTTCAAATTGCGCGTCGAGGTATATACAAGGATTTTGAAAATGTTGCATTTTGAGGATAATATAAACGAAAAAAGGAGCCTCCTTCATACGCCAATATTAGAGTAGAAATCAGACTATAGAATTATTCATCATAAATCAGCTGTCGAGTGGATTAATTATTGCTTGCAATGACGCATGCAATTTTATATCTCAATGTAACTTAGTCAAAAATCAGCAATCGTTTGGACTATTAATTGCATTCAGTGAGGCATACAATATTGATGGAGTAGCATAGTATTTTCTCCCGACTTTTCTCTGCTTTCAACTCGGTAAGCTTTTGATGATAGTAGCATAGCTGTTCACATCAAATTATTAGCATTGTCGATACAACAACCCAAACAGCCATTAGTCGTTTTCACACCGATATCTCGCCGACACGACAGGACAGGACAGAATTTACTCTGATGTACAGTATTAGAGGAGACTGTGGTTTATAACTTCGCGAGGTCCACTGTTCACAGAACTACTAGTATTCATTTAGGCATTACAAGCAGGTAACCCGTACTCCGCAAGGGTCTGATAGCATGACAAACTGAAGACTTGACCTACAGAAATCTTGAAGAATTTAAAATAGACCTATAACCATCCCCGGCACATTGAGAATCTATAAGCAGAATTTCGAGTTAATCAGTTGAGTAGTTGAGACGTGATGATGCGTCATTCGTGAATCTCCTATCCCCCACATGTAAAAGCCAATTCTTTCCTTTATTATTATTATAGATAGATAATATCGAGCGACTTGGCTGTCTCAGGTAGGGTGTCAGAGTTTTCAGGTCGCACCTGAATAATTTCAGGATTTCTCACATGTCTACTATTTAGGCAGCAGTGGCCGACGGCTAAACTTGTCCATCTGAATGAAACACAGAATATCATATGATACATTTATGATACATACATATGATACATATCATACATATGATACATTTCTCTGAGAATATTACAGTAATGTTTTTAGGGCCGGTTTCTGAGCGCGGGATTTAGCTAAGTTGTAGACTTTAAACAGCTGGAGTCAGAAAATTGGCTTTCCAAAATGGGGCATAGTTGCAGTAAATACTCACAGCAAAATAAATCTTTATTTTCTAATTTCTATAATTGGAAACATTTTTCCTTGATGAAATGGAACATTCCTCATCATCATCATCATCATCTTCTTACAAGGATTAGGCTCTATTGGCCTGAACCGGCCTCCATTTCTTTCTTGGTCATCCTATGCCTCGCTTTCCTTCGGGTTTTTACTCCCATGCTAATATTGGGAAAACATTCCCAAAATTATGAAACATTCCTAAATAATTCAAAATAGCTGAAACTTTACACTATTTTTTGTGTTCAATTTTCTATTTCTTCGATATTTAATTTAAACATGGACTGCAACTATGCCCCGTTTCGGGCGCCAATTTACTGACTCCACCTGTTTTAAGTCTAGAACTTACCTGAATCCCAAGCGTGGAAATGGGCCCATAAATTTGTCAAACTCACCCCAACTTGGTAGAGGGTCCTCATGGGTGATTTTCCAGTGGCTTCCCCGTGATGCTTTTTCCCTCTGAAGGCTACCAACTCGTCAACATTTGGGTCGTCCAATTTGTAGTGATGTTTCCTAACCAATTCGTCGACTTTGGAGTCGTCTAATTTGTAGTGATGTTTCCTTGCAACAATATCAACCACTTCGTCGACATTCATGTCGTCCAGTTTCGGGTGATGTTTCATAACCACTTCGTCAACATTTGAGTCATCCAATTTGTAGTGATGTTTCCTTGCAACAGTATCAACCACTTTGTCGACATTCAGGTCGTCCAGGTTCGGGTGATGTTTCCTAACCACTTCGTCGACTTTTGAGTCGTCCAGTTTGTAGTGATGTTTCCTAACCACTTCGTCGACTTTGGAGTCGTCCAATTTGGAGTGATGTTTCCTCACTCCTCCCTCCTCCTCCTCACCCTCTCTCTCCTCCATCCTCTCCACCCCGCCAGCCGACATCACATTGTAAGCATAATAGTCCTCATGTGATGTCTGCGGCAACTGTGTGGTTGGGAAGTCACCTAAATTCCTGATGTGACTATGATGGTGATGCTGGAACACGATCAGTGGCAGGTTGGCAGTGTCCTCTTTCACGGACACCGGAACTGATGTCGGAACTGAGGGGGATGTCGTTGTGGATCGTAGAAGTTGGAGGAAGATGATTAGCAGAAAGCGACCACTGAAAGATGCTGGAGACATTTTGGTGTATGGGTTGAGGTTTATGACGTCATAGGTGGGTAGAGATAATGATTTGAGGCTGGTGTAGCAACAGTGTTCCAATAGTGTTATAGTCCTATATAGTGAAAACACTTCACTCGAATCGGCTACTTTCAATAAAAATATTAAATTTTAATAATAGTTCAAATAATGAAGGGTACTTTAAGTATCTATAATGTTTTTATTAGTCCTATATAGTGTTATAGTGGCCAATATAGTGTTTCCAATGAGAGCTCAAAATGGATTGTTGGAGTATTGGCGAAATATTGGCGTAATATTGGCGTAATATTGGCGTAGTATTGGTGTAGCACCGGTATTTTCAATGAGTATTCAAGGAGTATTGTCGTAGTATTGTCGTAGCAACTATATTTTCAATGAGTATTCAAGGATTTTTGTCGTAGTATTGTCATAGCTACAGTATTTTCAATGAGTATTTTTTAAAGAGAAATGTCTTTAGAGTATAACTTTCTACAACTGTTTTCCTTTTCAAACAAGATGATTTTAACGATTTAAAAATATTAAAATTTTATAATAAATTGTTTAAAGAAAGATCAATGAAAGGCTTTTGAAGCTTGAAATAAATTAATTTGTAGACTAGAGGAGCTCCTGAGAAAAATAATGAGGATACAGTTGTATCAATCTGTGAATTCTCACTTCAAATTTAACAAAAAAATCCCGATCTAAAGTTCGTTAGAATTTTCAAGTTAGTGATGACTGTGAATTTTATATTCAGTTCACTTAAACATACACTTTATATTCTGATTTTTATTTAGATTCGTATTATTTGAGTCTGACTAGTTTTGATCTTGTATAAGTTGAGTTCAGATGAGGTGAAGTTCTTCAATTTGATTTTTGTAATTAATTAACAACAGTTAATTGAAAAACATCAGAACTGCTTCACATCTATTAACTACAGTTTATCAACTGCTCCACGTCTATTAACTGCAGTTTATCAACTGCTCCACGTCTATTAACCTCAGTTTATCAACTGCTTTACGTCTATTTACTACAGTTTATCAATTGCTCCACGTCTATCAACTACAGTTTATCATCTATCACAGTCCTCGAATCAGTTCTAAAAACCAGTTAATTCAACTCTAGATAACTTGTTTTTCAACTACAGTTTGTCAACTATCACAGTCATCGAATCAGTTCTAAAAACCAGTTAATCCAACTCTAAATAACTTGCTTTTCAACTACAGTTTGTCAACTATCACAGTCATCGAATCCGTTCTAAAAACCAATTAATTCAACTCTAGATAACTTGTTTTTCAACTACAGTTTGTCAACTATCACATTCAACCCCTCACAAATTGATTAATTCTCAACACGGAATATTATTTCAACTCTAGTCAACTTGTTTTGAAACACACTATTCCAATCTGGAACTGTCTTTCACTAAGAAATATCCACGTATTTTTAACGTTCTTTTGAAATAATATCAACTGCCCATACAAGAAAATTAACTCGTTTTTTATCGTAGTGTTTAGAATTGTTTCAACTACCACAAACAGCTTTGAATCCACTGAAATTTAGAATGTTTTCTAAACGATGCCCCATTCTATAAAATTTGAAAATTTGAAGTAGTTGAAAGTTTCAAAACTTGAAATAGTTTATACGACGTCGAAATCAACGTAATTTGCAACGATATCTTGGAGAAATTTAAACGAAGTTACAGTGGTCTTCCACTTGGATCACAAGTAGTTGAAAGTTTCAAAAGTTAGAATAGTTTATACGACGTCGAAATCAATGTAATTTTCAACAATATCTTGGAGAAATTTAAACGAATTTGAAATCACCGTAGGACCGATATCGTTCTTATTGAGGCGTTAAAATCTTAGAAAATTACACGAGCACATCCACAAACACATGCGCAGCTCGCGTACAGCTCGCGTGCAAATTCACTGCGCGTTGATTGGCTAAATCTTTAACACGCGCGAACAAAATTCACTGAATATCAGATTAGCAGAAAACGGTTTTACGTATCACAATGAAAACTAGAAATGGGGAGGGAAAATTGTTTTTCTGGGAGAAAATTCTCGTAGAATATAAAGAAGGGATTTTCACAGTTGTTGGAAAATTACAAACATAAAATAACACTTCTGTTAGAAGCCTACTGTAGATCGAACTGTAGATCAGATGTGAATTATACTTCTAATAGAAGTCTACTGTGGATCGAAAGGTCTTCATGATAATGGGGTCTTCAAACACACAATTTTGCAAATTTGATACGTAAACACGCAAATTTGATACACAATTACGCAAATTTGATATGTAAACACGCAAATTTGATACACAATTACGCAAATTTGATACGTAAACACGCAAATTTGATACGTAAATCTACAAATTTGATACGTCAATACGCAAAATCCATACACAAATTTGATACGCAAATCACCGAATTCGAATTGACACAAATTTGATACACAATTACGGGAATTTGATACGTAAACACGCAAATTTGATACGTAAATCCACAAATTTGATACGTCAATACGCAAAATCCATACACAAATTTGATACGCAAATCACCGAATTCGAATTGACACAAATTTGATACACAATTACGGGAATTTGATACGTAAACACGCAAATTTGATACGCGATAACGCGAGTTTGATACGCAGATATCCAAATTTGATACGCAAATACACAAATTTGATACAGAGAACGGTTATACGTATCACGACTGAAAGTTCACTCATAAGAATATAAATTCTTGTTGTTACTACGTCGAGGACCCAGGTTACTATGAATGAAATTGGTGAATGCCTGTTGCTTACACTCTATCTCTCACTCTTCCTCCTCCACCTCCTCTTCTTCTTCCTCCTCCGCCAGTCATCCAATCTGGTTGTACAGCTTTCCCCCACCACAAGACGTCTTCAGCTTGTAGAGTGAGGTCCACGTTATAATGGCAGTATTTGATCAACAGTGGTGTTGCTATCCTTGTCTATCAATCCACAAAGCAGATAGCGCAATCCTAGTCCCACAACGTTGCTGGATCGTTTATTAACAATGTAGAAATATAATTGATTAACCAAATATTTAATCCCAATATTATGAAAATTTATAATCTAATCTTTGAAAAACGTCGTATCTTGACGAATGCAAAATATGATCGATTATTTGCAACAAGAATGAACAGTTAATTGACCGAGTGAAGTGAGGTCTAAAGGTGCGTACAGACTCTCGCTCTGCTCCGCAACCGAACGTCACTCCAGCAGAGCGATTGATGATCGACCGGCGAGCAACAGTGGTTCGACCGGGGAACGCGAGAAGATCTAACATCTTCCGTAACGTTCATGATGGGTGCGTGGGCGGTCCGACTGTGGTTCGATGGTGGTACGAAGGCGGTACGAGGGCGGTACGAGGAAGGAGCGTGCTCGGTGCGGGTTGGAAGCACGAATATGTGTACGCAGCTTAAGATTCAAGTCGACGGTTTGGCATTTCTCTTAATGTTTAAATGCTTATATGTTGCGTATTTACGGCGAAACGTGGTAATAGATTTTCATGAAATTTGACAGGTATGTTCCTTTTTAATTGCTCGTCGACGTTATACAAGGTTTTTGGAAATTTTGCATTTCAAGGATAATATAAAAGGAAAAAGGAGCCTCCTTCATACGCCAATATTAGAGTAAAAATCAGATTATAGAATTATTCATCATGAATCAGCTGACAAGTGATTACACAGATGTGTGGAGAAGCCAGTCTATTGCTGTACTTCCATTAGGTCTACAGTTTTAATCAGGTACTTGTGGATTATAATACTGCGTGAGGTCCACTGTTCACAGAACTACTAGTAATATACATGATGAACCTGTATCAGCTACCGTCTATAGAAGGCATTGACAGGACAGAGGATCGGCAACGTTGTTCTGCTATCTTTCCCCACTGCCATTATAACGTGGACCTCACTATAGAGCTGTACTTTATACGGGTATCAGCGATCCTCTATAGAAGGCATTGACAAGACAGAGGATCGGCAACGTTGTTCTGCTATCTTTCTCCACTGCCATTATAACTTGGACCAAGCTAAGAGAAGGAGGAAATGATGATAATGATAAGACAAGGATCACCACAATATGATACAGTATCACCACACATGATACAATATCAACACATAATGATACAGTATCATCTGAGCTTGATACACAACACAATAATTTGACACAAAACTTCCAAACTTTGGCAACAGTGCAGAGGTAGAAAAATGATAGCGATATCTGCTTTGTGGAATGATAGACAAGGATAGCAACACCAATGTTGATCAAACACTGCCATTATAACGTGGACCTCACTAAGGGATGATACAGTATCATCTGAGCTTGATACACAACACAACAATTCGATACAAAACTCCCAAACTTTGGCAACAGTGCAGAGGTAGAAAAATGATAGCGCTATCTGCTTTGTGGAATGATAGACAAGGATAGCAACACCAATGTTGATCAAACACTGCCATTATAACGTGGACCTCACTAAGGGATGATACAGTATCATCTGAGCTTGATACACAACACAACAATTCGATACAAAACTCCCAACTTTGGCAAGAGTGCAGAGGTAGAAAAATGATAGCGCTATCTGCTTTGTGGAATGATAGACAAGGATAGCAACACCAATGTTGATCAAACACTGCCATTATAACGTGGACCTCACTAAGGGATGATACAGTATCATCTGAGCTTGATACACAACACAACAATTCGATACAAAACTCCCAAACTTTGGCAAGAGTGCAGAGGTAGAAAAATGATAGCGCTATCTGCTTTGTGGAATGATAGACAAGGATAGCAACACCAATGTTGATCAAACACTGCCATTATAACGTGGACCTCACTATAGGAGTGAGAGGGAAGAGACTTGTTTGTGAATGACAAGAAATGTTGAGAAGGAGGAGGAGGAGGAGGAGGAGGAGGAGGAGAAGGAGGTGTAAGATGAGGAGTAGGAGGAGGAGGAGGAGAAGGAGGTAGTAGTTATGGTAGAGGAAGAAGGTGGAGAAGGGAGAGGAGATGAATGA
Organism: Nilaparvata lugens; assembly: GCF_014356525.2. Classification (NCBI taxonomy): domain Eukaryota; kingdom Metazoa; phylum Arthropoda; class Insecta; order Hemiptera; family Delphacidae; genus Nilaparvata; species Nilaparvata lugens. Next base: position 43,860,551 of record NC_052512.1, read on the forward strand.
AGGTTGAGGATGATGTGGAGGAGGAGGAGGAGGAGAAGGAGTTGGATGAGGAGTAGGAGGAGGAGGAGGAGGAGGAGGAGGAGGAGGAGGAGGAGGAGGAGGAGTAGGTAAGAACAGGTCTGCTCTCTTGAGAGATGAATGGAGTGACCCTTGTAGGTCGGCGTGAAGTGGTTTAAAAAAGAAGAAGAAGAAGAAGAAGAAGAAGAAGAAGAGAAGAAGAAGAAGAAGAAGATGAAGAAGAAAAAGTAGAAGGATTTAGAGGAGAATGAGATCTTATGAACGGATCACTGTTTGTTGTACTAGTCTCTTTTTTTACGAACACGTGAAGAAGAAGAAGTAGAAGAAGAAGAAGAAGAAGAAGAAGAAGAAGAAGAAGAAGAAGAAGAAGAAGAAGAAGAAGAGAAGAAGAAGAAGAGAAGAAGAAGAAGAAGAAGAAGTGGTTGTATCAGATGAAGACTAGCTGAATGAAAAGAAGAAGAAGAAGAAGCAAACCAAAATTGAACTTATATAAAAGTGTTGGCCTAAGAAGAATAGGATCTGTAGATGTGAATGTACTCTATATATAATGTTGTTTCATAGAATGGATGGAGGGAGATGGTAATACGAGTTTGGGATGCTGTAGAGAGAAAGAGAAAAAAATAAGAGGAGGGAGAAAGAAGGAGATATAAGAGAATCCTTTTCTTCACCAATAAGGAGATGGAGAAGGATGTAAGAGATCCTTTTCTTCATCTCCTTGTAGCTCTTTCATTCACTCTTCTCTCTCTCAATCTCTCACTTCTCCCGCTCTCCTCAACCCACTCATTATCTCTCTAACTCTCACCCGCACCCTCACTCTTTTTCTCTCACTCTCTCAATCTCTCTCTCTCTCTCTCTTACGGTAGAGAGTTAGTGGGAAGGATATATTGAATATTGTTTCCTTAGAATGGACATTGATATGTCCAAAGCTCCGCCAATTTATGTAGATGCATAACAATATAATTATCTATAGTTATTACAAATTGCTTTTTTCATATCATATGCAGTTCAATAATTATTTTCTTAGTCTATATTATGTAAATTCATCTATAATGTTGCTGTATGGTAAACTATTGTATATAAGTGTATAAGCCAGTATATATTGTAATCTACATCAATAAATTACTCAATCAATCAATCCCTCCCTCCCTACTAATCTCAATCTTAATCGCTATCTTCATCTCTTTCTATCTCCTCCACTCACTCTTCTCTAACCGCTCTCTTCTCCCACTCATTATCACTCTCTCTCTCTCTTCCTCCAACTCTGTCTATTTATCTCTCTCTCTCCTCGGGCGTGTGGTTATGGAAAAGATATTTTATATCCTTCTTGGAGAATCGACAATTATTTGTTGAAACACCGCCGATTTATGAAGTTACATCACAATATTATATTTTATAATTTATATTTTAATATTATATTATCGTTTTTCTAATTGCATTTAATCTTATTCTCATTATTTCTTATGATTATACTTTGAAAATTCGTTGAATAACTAGCACTAGTAGTTCTGTGACAGTAGACTCACGCAGTATTCTCATCCACAAGTACTGATTGAAACTATACACCTTATGGAAATACAGCAATAGACTGCTTCTCCACACCTCGTGTCAATTAACTTGTCAGCTGATTTATGATGAATAATTCTATAGTCTGATTTTTACTTTCCTTGCTCTATTACCATAGGTAAGGAAAGTATTGCTTTCCAAAAAAAAATTAAGGTACCCCGATTTCTAAATTTCTATACGTTTCAAGGTCCCCTGGTCTGTGTGTGATGTGTGTGTGTGTGTGTGTGTGTGGTGTGTGTGTTGGTGTGTGTGTGTGTGTGTGTTGTGTGTGTGTGTGTGTGTGTGTGTGTGTGTGTGTGTGTGTGTGTGTGTGTTGTGTGTGTGTGTGTGTATGAGTGTATGTGCGTCTGTGTACACGATATCTCATCTCCCAATGAACGGAATGACTTGAAATTTGGAACTTAAGGTCCTTACACTATAAGGATCCGACACGAACAATTTCGATCACCTGCGATTCAAGATGGCGGCCAAAATGGCGAAAATGTTATCAAAAACAGGGTTTTGCAAAGTTTGATTTTATATTTCCAATTATCGGGCTTCAGATACAATTTAAACAAAAAACTCCAAGTCGAAAAGATTGAGCATGAAAATCTCTACAATAAATGTTCAATAACATTTTCACCTAAAATTTAAAATAAGCTCGAAATTCGAGAAAATGTTATTATTTCAATTGCAAACAGTTGGCAACTGTTGATTCGATTGAATCATTCACTATGAAGAGATAGCAGAATTTCGTGTGTCTCCAGCGTTATTGTCCTGTCACCAGCTGGCTTGGATCTTTGAATAGTACACTTGAGATTCGCGTGTACACTTACGTCAGGTGATAAGGAAAGTTGTGTGAGTGCGCCACACCAGATTTTTACTCTAATATTGGCGTATGAAGGAGGCACCTTTTTCCTTTTATATTATCCTTGAAATGCAAAATTTCCAAAAAAGCTTGTACACACGTCGACGCGCAATGCAATTAATAAAGGAACATACCTGTCAAATTTCATGAAAATCCATTACCGCGTTTTGCCGTAAATGCGCAACATATAAACATTTAAATATTAACAGAAATGCCAAACCGTCGACTTGAATTTTAGACCTCACTTCGCTCGGTCAACAAGTAGTCCAGAATATTCATTCACGTGAGAATCATGAGTTGGGATATGTATCGTGAGGTCCACGTTATAATGGCAGTGGAGAAAGATAGGAGAACAACCTTGCCGATCCTCTGTCTTGTCAATGCCTTCTATAGACGGTAGCTGATACAGGTTTACCCTATATTATATTAAACGAGCAATTTCAGTATTTTTATATTTATATTATTATATCTGGTTATTTATGTTCAACGGATCTTGAAAACGGCTCTAACGATTTTCACGGAATTTGGAACATAGTAGGTGTATGATATAAAGATTCGATTGCACTAGGTCTTATCCACGGGAAAACTCGCTGAACAACATTAAAAGGGTAATTCATCCTTGGCTGAAACAGCTGTGGATAGTAAAAAAGTGAGTGAGCGAGTGAGTATGTGAAAAATCAAAATATCGCATCCCCGAAATTCATAAGAAGACGTATAGCCAGCTGTGAAATATAAACACGATCATTTTAGAGAATTGTGTTTTATCAATAAATAAAAATAACGAGCGAAGCTCCGTGCCCCGATATTTGATGTAATATCAACTGTTCATTCTCGTTTTTAATAATCAATTATATCTTACTAGCCGTCAGGCTCGCTTCGCTCGCCATATCCATCTAGCCAGGGGGCTCCGCCCCCCTGGACCACCGACTGGATCGTCCAAAAATGAGATCAGCGGGCTCGCTTCGCTCGCCTGCATGTAGACCTCAGCGGAACCTCTGTACCGAATTTGAACGTATTATGTCAATTTGATCTCGAAAAACACCTGTTACTATATCGGCGTATCTTTGGCGAACAAAATTCTTCCACCTCAGCTAAACCTGTGTACTGAATTTTCTTTAATATATTTCCATCAATTATTGAAAAAGGTGAGGAAACGCAGAAAATATGAGAAAACGCTATTTTGGCTAATTGGATAAATGGTATTTAGGAGGTCCTGGATAAATGCATTTCAATCTTCAACTTGGTGCCAACCTAACAAAGTCAACTCAACTTAATGCCAACCTGACAAAATTATTTATTTAGTTACCAGTTAACAACTGTTTCGAAGAGGTACTCTCTCTAGATTATAGTTCTTTATTAACATATGGTATGGACATTTCAATTATTATTTTAAGATATTGTAATAAGAAGAATATACATGCTAAAAAAACTTTAAACCCTTAAAAACCACCCTTAGAGTTAAATGTCGTCAAAAGATTTCTTAGTGCGCCTCTAAAGGGCCAACTGAACATACCTACCAAATTTGAACGTTTTTGGTCCGGTAGATTTTCAGTTCTGCGAGTGAGTGAGTCAGTCAGTCAGTCAGTCAGTCAGTCAGTCAGTCAGTGCCATTTCGCTTTTATATATATAGATTAAGCAAGAAATTATATTTTTCAATAATTTCATAATGAATTTTTATAATTAAGATGAAATATTTGATAAGATGAAATATCATCACTGTTAATTGATGATTAATTGTTGAAAGACGATCCAGCAACAGAGCTAAGCGAGAAAGAGATAACGCTATCCGCTTTGTTGAATGATAGACAAAGATAGCAATACCATTGCTAATCAAATACTGCCATTATAACGTGGAACTGACCATAGGAAGATGATACAAAGATCACAAGGAGATATCTGAAGTGAAGTCCATGTAGGCTGTGGAGAAAGATAGGAGAACAACGTTGCCGATCTTCTGTCTTGGCAATGCCTTCTATAGACGGTACCTGATACCGGTTTATTGATGTAATATCAACTGTTCATTCTCGTTTTAAATTATCAATCATATTTCATTAAGCAAAGAACTATATTTTTCAATAATTTCATAATGAATTCTCATAACTATGATGAAATATTAATTCTACATTGCTAAAAGACGATCTAGCAACAGAGCTGAGCGAGAAAGAGATAACGCTATCCGCTTTGTTGAATGATAGACAAGGATAGCAATACCATTGCTAATCAAACACTGCCATTATAACGTGGACCTCACTATAGTACTTAGGTACTATATGAGTACTATATACTATCTATATATATAAAAGCGAAATGGCACTCACTCACTGACTGACTGACTGACTGACTGACTGACTGACTGACTCACTCACTCACTCACTCGCATAACTAAAAATCTACCGAACCAAAACGTTCAAATTTGGTAGGTATGTTCAGTTGGCCCTTTAGAGGCGCACTAAGAAATCTTTTGGCAATATTTTAACTCTAAGGGTTGTTTTTAAGGTTTTAAGTTCGTCTTTTAGCATGTATATTCATCTTCTCCCCCTCTTAATATTATAATTGAAATTTCTATATCATATGTTACTATAGAACTATATCTAGATAGAGTACCTCTTCGAAACAGTTGTTAACTGGCAACTAAATTAATAATTTTGTCAGGTTGGCATTAAGTTGAGTTGACTTTGTTAGGTTGGCACCAAGTTGAAGATTTAAATGCATTTATCGCGGAAAAATTGATTGGGCACTGCTACTTCAATCTTAGGAATATTATATTACTAGCAGTCAGGCTCGCTTCGCTCGCCATATCCGTTTAGCCAGACGTTGAGTCTGGACCCCCGACTGAATTGTCCTATTATACGATAAAAATGCCCAAATGAAAAATGCAGGCGAGCGAAGCGAGCCTGCTGATCTCATTCTTGGACGATCCAGTCTGGGGTCCAGGGGGCGGAGCCCCCTGGCTAGACGGATATGGCGAGCGAAGCGAGCCTGACGGCTAGTATACTATATGGGTATATACTATTTACTATACTATATACTTGGGGCTTGAGAAGGCCTACTCAATACTGGGATAAACTTATAGGATATGCATAGCCTCGAACTAGGGATAAAGTGAGAAGCTAGATCTGAATAGGAAGGTTATTCTAATTCTTATTCCGTTTCCTGTCCTATTCTAGTGCTTGAAGCTTGATATATTCTAAGAGCCGGACTCCGAGCTCGGGATTTAACTAAGTTCTAGACTTTAAACAGCTGGAGTCAGAAAATTGGCTTTCCGAACGGGGCGTAGTCGAAGTTCACGTTTATTATCAAATTACGAAAACTATAAAATTGAGCACAAAATATATGAGAAAATTGTACACAAAATAAGATAAAGAAAATATAGTGTAAAGTTTCAGCTATTTTGAATTATTCAGGAATCTTCTTCTATATATATATAAAAGCGAAATGGCACTCACTCACTGACTGACTCACTCACTCACTCACTCGCAGAACTAAAAATCTACCGACCAAAAACGTTCAAATTTGGTAAGTATGTTCAGTTGGCCCTTTAGAGGCGCACTAAGAAATCTTTTGGTAATATTTTAACTCTAAGGGTAGTTTTTAAGGGTTTTAAGTTCGTCTTTTAACATGTATATTCTTCTTATTCCAATCTCTTAATTATAATTGAAAAAATGTCCATACCATATGTTAATATAGAACTATAATCTAGAGAGAGTACCTCTTCGAAACAGTAACTGGTAACTACATTAATAATTTTGTCAGGTTGGCGTTAAGTTGAGTTGACTTTGTTAGGTTGGCACCTAGTTGAAGATTGAAATGCATTTATCGCGGGAAAATTGATTGGGCACTGCTACTTCAATCCTGGGAATATTATATTACTAGCCGTCAGGCTTGCTTCGCTCGCCATATCCGTTTATTCTGGACCCCCGACTGGATCGTCCTAACATAATGATAAAAATGCCCAAATGAAAAATCCAGGCGAGCGAAGCGAGCCTGCTGATCTCATTCTTGGACGACCCAGTCGGGGGTCTAGACGGATACGGCGAGCGAAGCGAGCCTGACGTCCAGTGTTTTCTATAGTCAAGGAAAACGTTTCCAATAGTTTAGAAATGAGAAAATGAAGATTACCATAAAAACTGTGACTACGCCCCGTTTCGGAAAGCCAATTTTCTGACTTCAGCTGTTTAAAGTCTAGAACTTATAGTCCGGGCGCAAATGTCATACCGTGGTCATTTTTGAGTAACAGCCGTGGAAGATGTCTCAATCCTCCTTTGGATCTAGCATTATAAGGATAGTGATGAACGATAAGTCGAAATTACAGGCAAACACCTGGGAAATAAGATGGCCGCCAACATTTTCAGGGTTTTGCTATATTGCTTGTATCTCAATAGCCGTTCAAGATATTTAACCGTTTTCTCAAACGAAAATATTTTTAAAATCTTCCTCCACAATTTTCGTTCTATAAAATTCTCCTCTAAAACGCATATTATTTTAGAAATTTGAAAACGCAACTTAGATAATGCAATTTAGAAAACGCTACTTTTTTCTAAATTTGTTCGAATTTCATTCCATTATAACTTTTTTTGTGCAAGGGGTACAGAGAAATTGTAAATCTATAAATTTAGAGCATTTTTTCAACTTTGGAACGATATATATTTTTTTACGTCAAAAAATGAGTATTCCAGCGCCCTCCAAAGAAAACCCTGCATTATTTCTGGTGCGTTTTTCCATACGCATGAGGTAACAAGCTAGAACTATAAAATCGTTTTTCATGACTACTTTAAGATAGAGGATTGCAAATGGTCTCAATCTCTTCGTTGCAACAAGACGAATATAGTTATTGTGCAACTAGTGCGCAAAGTGACAGTTTGCTGCACCGAAAGAAACGTTTACGCCCGGCCGTAGGCGAGGGCGGAATGGTTTTTTGAGTGCAGCAGAGGAACTTTGCGCACGTATTTCACATTAAGTTTTTCCTACAGTTACCATTGAATATGAAAAGTGGGTAATATGGGTAAAAATTTGCTAATGTATGGTGTTTGAATGGCGAGGCGGCTGTGTGGTGTGTGCTGTGGTGGCACTGTGCCGTTCCTCGATATAATATATAATAGTAATAATTAGCGCGTTGTGCTTGGTTGCACGTCTGCTCACTATAGCAGCCACAGCAGTCACTGTTACCAACTTCATTTTGATTTTGTTGCACTGTTGCTCCATATAACCTACTAAGTATTTTGCGTTGCCATGTTGCAAATCTGGAGTGCAGAAAAATTTTTCCCGCACTAGAGCGGAAAAGTGATTCTTTGCGTTCTGTAATCAGTGCAGCAATGGCCACTTTTCAACGTAACTGTAGGAAAAGAATATTGATGATAGAAACAACGAAAATATTCCACATCAATGAAAAATACAAGATGGCGGTCATTATTGACAGAAATTTTTATGTCGCTTATTATTCAGTTATTACTTTCCTTGCCCTATTACCATAGGTAAGGAAAGTATTGCTTTCCAAAAAAAATTAAGATACCCTAATTTCAAGTTTTCTATACGTTTCAAGGCCCCCTGAGTCCAAAAACATGATTTTGGGGTGTTGGTCTGTGTGTAGTGGAAATGTCTGTGAACACGATAACTCCATCCTCCATATTTCCTATTACCGATTGACTTGAAATTTTAAACTTATGGTCCTTATCCCATGAGGATCCGACATTAAGAAATTCAATAAAATTCACGATTTTCTTCAAATTTATACCATGGATAGCTTCATAAGCCCTATCAACTGGCATGAGTCTCATTTCTGGGAAAATTGCAGGAGCTCCGTAATATCTTGAGAAAAATGGCGGATAGTGACTAAAAAAACCAAAAAAAACACGTTTCTTCATTCATGTTATTA